>NW_024412395.1:25381207-25383985 GCF_014898765.1 Herpailurus yagouaroundi | reverse complement strand
CAACACCTACTGAAGACAGTTATATGCTGACTACAGTCCCTTGTACAGATGAACCAGAATTGGAAAATTCATTGCAAATATCAAATAGTAAAATGAAAATTCAGGATAAAATCTACAAATGAGAGGGGTTGTATTGCAATGGCTACTGATTTACTTGTTGAAGCAAATATATTTTGTGAAGTAAATATAAACTTCAAATTATAGTTTGGAAAAAAATTGAAACAACTTAAGGAATTGCTGTTTGAAGCACTGGCAGGACTTACTGCTGTAGCAAAGAGTTTGAACAAGTAATTCGTGGATTTTGTGACTGTATTATAAGTGTAAAATAACCAGTGAATTAATAAGCAGTTAATATAAAGAACTTATAGAGCTCAACACACACACACACACACACACACACACACACACACACACACACACACTTCAGTTAAAAAATAGAGGGTCTGAATAGATATTTTTCCAAAGAAGACTTGCATATGGCCAACAGACACATGAAAAGATATTAAACAATACTAATCATCAGGGGAATGAACTCAAAACCACAATGAGATATCATGTCACACCAGTCAGAATGGCTACTATCAAACAGGCAAGAAATAGCACATGTTGGTGAAGATACAGAGAAAAGGGAATCTTTGTGCACTGTTGGTGGGAATCTAAGTTGGTGCAACCACTGTGGAAAACAGTATGGAGTTTTCTCAAAAACTTAAAAATACGTGAACCAGTAATTCCACTACTGGATATTTACTCAAAGAAAACAAAAAAACGAACTCATAAAGATACATGCACCCTATGTTTATTGCAGCATTATTTATGATAACCAAGATATGGAAACAACCCAGGAGTCCATCGATAAATGAATGAATAAAGAAGATACGGTGCGTGCGCATGCACACACACACACACACACACACACACACACACACACATTAGAATGTTACACAGCCATTAAAAAAATGAGATCTTTTCTTGGATAAATATCTAGTACTGCAATTGCTGGGTCCCAGAAATTGCACTACTAGGTATTTATCCAAGGGATACAGGTGTGCTGTTTCGAAGGGACACATGCACCCCCATGTTTATAGCAGCACTATCAACAATAGCCAAAGTATGGAAACAGCCCAAATGTCCATCGATGGATGAATGAATGGATAAAGAAGATGTGATATATACATACAATGGAGTGTTACTCGGCAATCCAAAAGAATGAAATCTTGCCATTTACAACTATGTGGATGGAACTGGAGGGTATTATGCTAAGTGAAATTAGTCAGAGAAAGACAAAAATCATATGACTTCACTCATATGAGGACTTTAAGAGACAAAACAGATGAACATAAGGGAAGGGAAACAAAAATAATATAAAAACAGGGAGGGGGGCAAAACATAAGAGACTCATAAATATGGAGAACAAACAGAGGGTTACTGGAGGGGTTGTGTGAGGGGGGATGGGCTAAATGGGTAAGGGACACTAAGGAATCTACTCCTGAAATCATTGTTGCATTATATGCTAACTAATTTGGTTGTAAATCAAAAAATAAAATAAAATAATGAGATCTTTCCATTTGCAACAACATGGAAAGACCCAGAAAGTATTAGGCTGAGTGAAAGATGTCAGACAGCAAAAGAGAAGACCATATAATTTCACTTATATGTAAGAATCTAGAACAACAAAACAAGTGAACAAACAAACAAAAAACAGGCTCTCAAATGCAGAGAACAAACTGGTGATTGCAAGTGGGAAGGGGGTGGGGAGACAGGCAAAATAGGTGAAGGGGATTAAGACTTGCAAACTTCTAGTTTCTTAAAATAATTAAGTCACAGACATGAAAAGTACAACATCAAGATATAGTCAATAATATTCTAATAATTTTGTATGGTGAAAAAAAATAATCAGCTTCAAGTAATTCTAGACATTTGTTTTCATTAAGGCATATTTTAAGCGATTAAGAAAAGGTAAAGGGGGGTGCCTGGGTGGTTCAGTTGGTTAACATTGGATTCTTGGTTTCAGCTCAGGTCATGATCTCATGGTTCATGGGATTGAGCCCTGCATTGTGCTCTGAGCTGACAGTGTGTAGCCTGCTCGGGATTCTCTCTCTCCCTCTCTTTCTGCAACTCCCCCACTTTCTCTCTTTCTCTCAAAATAAGTAAATACTTTCTTTTTAAAGAAAAGGTAAAGGGGAGAAAAAGACACTATTGATTACTATAATGACTGATCAGATTACTGTTATGTGTCACAGAGTCATCATGGCTGAAGAGTCTGTTTGGTAAAGTGACCCTCAAACTTAATTCAAGGCCTATGCTTGAGTACTCTAAGGTTTCAAGATTTAAGTCTCAATTCTTCACTGAGGAATCTAAATGTCGGGAAAGGAAGACCCAAACCTGAAATAAACCTGCCCTCCCAAACCCAAATGCCACTAGGGAAATTGATGCAGGGAAATTGCAGGTGGAGGCTGGGTCCATCTTACAACTGTCCTAAATACATGCCCCCTTGTTTCATTGTTATTTATTCCAGAATGGTGAAAGGAAACAGCATTCTGAAAGGTGTTTCATATGAAATGCTTGAGATCTTAATATCATAAAACCCCACTAGTTCAGAGATCATCTTTTTCAATATTTCCAAAATGTCTTTGGCCTAAGTTTCTTCTTACACATTGTTTTCTGAAATGAGGATTCTGTGCTCAAATAAGCCTGTACTACATTGCTGTATTTCTCCCTTGGAGATTTAGAGATTTTAGCTTATTAAAAGCCTAATATGTTGGATGTTCTGAGGGGAAA
>NW_024412395.1:25358212-25381107 GCF_014898765.1 Herpailurus yagouaroundi | reverse complement strand
TATATATATATATATATATATATATATATATATATATATAATATGTAATATATAATATATATTCAATGTGGACACTTTAAATATTTTATAATTTTATTTGTTAATTATACCTCAATAAAGCTAAGTTTAATTACTTCATGCAGCAAAACATCTTCAACAAACTTAGTGTTTCTTGGAGCACACATATAATTATGATAGTGATAATAATTGCTACAAGTGGATTTCTAGGCCCTGGGCCCTTTGCGTAAAATAACTTAAGTTAGTACTCACAGCAATCTGATGATGTAGGAACAATTAATTACTAATCCTACTTCCTGCCATAGATAGGAAACTGAGGTTTGGTGGGCTAGATAACCTGTCAAAAACCATAACATGGTGATTCGTTATATTGCATCTCAAATTTGGTAATACTGATATGTTTAAAGTATAAATAAACTGAGACTCAGAACAGTATTGATAACTGTTGCCCACATTTATGTTGTTACTTTGAGGCAGAACAGAGATTACCTAGTTATGTTTATTAGCAGTTAGCTGCATCTCTTGCAACATATCACAGTGATTCATTTGTTTTATTTTTTTTCCCCAGTTATTTTTCTTCTATATTACATGATCATCTCATGGGTATATGCATCACCCATCTACATTTCTCTCTGACTTCTAGGAGCATAGGATTAGAATACATATTGATAACTACTATGCATTTAGTATTAGATATATTTCATTAAACAATTTATAGTAACACTTTGTAGAGGGCCTTGTAAGTGTTCAGTAAATTTTTGGAGAATCACATTGATTCATACTGCCCAGTGTCCAAGACCTAGTGCCCTTCAATGACATGTTAGATGTCCATTGAGAGAGTGATGTAGCCTATTGGTATTTTTGTTGCCATAAGTATGCATGATAGCCTTTGATGTACTCTATAATCAACTGAATTTTTAATAACTGAAAGGTGTTTATCACTTCCTTTCAAAAGAAAGGTGTTGTAAGGACTTGTGAATTAAAATCTGTAAGCATGTTCACATCCTCATTAGAAAGTGCAGCAAGAGTACAAAGACACAATCATTTCTCTAAGTGTCAAGATAAAATTCAGACAGAGAGATTGTATTGCCTCCTGACAAAGAGTGGCTGGAAGAACATCTGTTCCCTACCACCCACAGCATCTCTCTCTCTCTCTCTCTCTCTCTCTCTTTCTGCTTGGTCTGGCCATTGCCACATGCACGTCTCTTAAAGAGACTTCGCGTAAGTTGAATAACAAAATGGAACTCTTACTACTATGGCAAACACTGATGTTAAAGAATTCATAATTGGTCTCAGGTAGTTAAAAGAGGTTTCAGAGAATTCCTGCCTGAATGTTATTTCAAATTGTGACATGTATAATTGTACACAGCAATGCAAAATTTAAAGACTTGACAGTCCTCAATGAATTATGTGACATATATAAATCTCCCATATGAGATAGACTTTAAATTGATGGTATCACAGCAAGCAGTGAAAGAAAAGAACTACCAGCACATATCCTTATAGGCTAATAGCTGCAAATGATTTTATGAATCATTAATTAGAGATGTGGTCCCACCCATTTTTAAAGCCCAATGTGAAATTAACATATTTTGTCTGTGATCTGATGTTAATAGTTTTTGAGAAAAGAGGCCACCTAATAAAGTAAAAATCTCCCAATTTTGTGCCACTGGATTTTTGATGTTGTAATTAATACAATTGCAACTAATTAGAATGTTTTGACTGTAAAGAACAAAGATTGATTGGTTATTAGACAATACTGCTTACTGACTATCCCAAGATACAGTACTTTTTGAATCATGATACATGAAATATATAGTTAAATAAAAAAATCGTTTTATAGTGGTTGCTGTTTGTGATATTTTACTAAAGCATAAGAATGTTGAAATTAAACAAAACCAGACAACATCCTTTTGGCTAAGTAATTATTTAAGGGTTAAGTAATTATTTTCCTTTTTTAGTTCAATTATATTGCTTTTTGTTGGGTAGACAGTTGGGTAAGTGTTCAAAGTGTTTTGTAGTGATTTTACTGTGCAACTACCATTAAAATAAACATGAACTGCATTAGAGCATGCTGCTTTGAAAATGTACCCCACGATTTTCAGCATATTAACCTGTCAAAACTGATAAAATTGGGCTCACATTCCTAATCTGAGAGTATGTTTATAATGCATTTATATCCTTCTCATCCAAAGTTGGTATGCAATATAAATGGTAGAATAACCTAGTAATAGACTCATCTATAGTACATGATACCAATGTATATTTAAAAACGATTCCTGAAACACATCAAGGTTTAATGCATCTAGACTGATGAATAGATTGCAAAATATGTCCAACAAGTTCAGAATGATATGAACTTGTTTCACCGTTTTTGTCATTGTTTAATGTGCATGGCACATTTCTTTACCTTTCTTTGAGCTCGCAAAGGTGTTTTCGCAGTCAGTCCATTGAGTAGCATGCTCACTAATCAATTAGCAAATAATTACTAAGCAGGGACTGTGAAGCAAAGCAATGTGCTGGCCTTCTCCCTACACTTTACAGAACTCTCTATTTGACACTCTGATGCTCAGTAAATATTTACTGCTTTGCATTTTTCTTTTAAATTGAAGAACAGAATTTCTAACAAGGAGACAACAGTTTTAATGCACAATGAGGATTTGGAGATAGGTTTAGGCAGGCATATCTACCAGAGAAAATAGATGCAATTAAAACCATGGCCTTTGAATCTAAGTCAAATTTGGCTGCAATTTTCATTTCCTCACTTACTTTGGGTGACTTTGGACTAGTTGTTTAACCTTTCTCTAGTTTCTTCAGTGTAAAATGGGAAAAATAATAAAATTCCCACACAGTGGTCTTTTGATGGTTAAGTGAATTCATATACTGTACTGAGCTTAAAACTGTTCCTGGCAAAATGTAAGCACAATAAATGTGTTTTGATGTTACTGACACCACCACAGACTCTGATTTTAATTCTCTTCTCCCATTTAATAGCTTAATGTTATTGGGTATAATACTGGAAGGGACCGAGTCTGATCCATATATGTCTTATTCTTAGTGCATTAATTTTATCATTCTTATTTTTATAGCTCTTTGAAGTTTGTTCTTTCTTCTAAATATTGGTAGAAATAACTACCTCGTAGAAATAGCTACCTCACTGTTGTTCTGAGGAATAAGTGGAAATATGTGGTAAATCATTTAGGATCACATTGGCCTGGTGTAACTCAATCACACAAGATCAGACAATAGGATTTCCCCAGGCCACTTTAATAGGCACCTCATATCAATACCCATAGTGTAAAGGTGATAATCACACTGTTAAGGCAAGGAACAGCACTCAATGGTGAGTCAATATGGCTAACAGTGCCTTCGGGTCATTATTGCTACTGTTTATTTTCAGCTTTTACACAATGTTCCTTTCATGGAACCATGTTATTGTACAAAATCCATGTCCTTGGGTCTTTACATTAATCCATGGCTTTAATATTAAGTATATCTATTACTATCACTTTGTATTTTAAAATTCTTGAAGGTTGTATAGACTAATACATATACACAAATACTTGCATGCATGTCTGTGTGTGTGCTTCTAAATTTTGGGAATTTCTGTAACTTTAATCTAGAATTTCTTACCAATTTAAAGTCAACACAAAATTAATTGTTTTAATTGCTGAATTAGGGAAACAGTGCATAGTTGATCTTAATTAAGCATTAGGTAATTTTAAGTGAAATTAAAAAAAATATTATAGTTAATGGAAGTAGTATATGTGTATAAACATAGAATTGGTTCTCATATATGATTTCTAATGATGTTCTTAGCTAAGAATTCTACATTAAATCAGGAATTTCTTGCTTAAACTTAATGAGAAAGAAATCAATTCATTATCCACATAAGGTTTCATTACATAGTTAAAAAGAAAAAATATTCAGCAAAATTAAATAAAAGCATATGACAAACTATTAACAATCTATACTTTTAATTTTATATGGGTTTATCTTTAAAGCCACACTAAATCTTTATTTCTTTAACAAAACCAACTAAACCTAAATAAGCCACATACTGTATTCTAACATATAAAAATCCTTGAATTTTCATGGAATTATTTAATCTATACCTCTCCTAATCTGGGAGAAGTAATGGGACAATTGACAATTACATAAATTATTAAAAATACTTATAGAAATAATTCATATAAACATACATTTTTTAAAAAGTTATGTTTTGCATCTTTTCTGATTTTAAATCAAATGGAAGACTGAAATTTATAATAATTTTAGAAATATATAATTTATGGGATAAAAATTTATTAGAACTACAGTATCACCAGAGCACATTACTGTAGTTCAAATTTTATCTGGTAATTGTAGCTATTCACCACAAAGTTTTAAAATTTAATATGAGTTCAACGAGCACTTCTGTGGTGAGCCTGAGGTCTCTCAGCCCACCCAACTGGATGGCTCTGGACTGGCCCCCTGGCACTGTTACATCTGCAGAGTATTGTCACCTCCAAATCTTATAGATAAAAACTCTAAGACATTCATACAGTTTGACACATTGAATGCAGGTATACTTATCTCTGTAAGAGAATAAATCATTTATAAGTCAAGATAACTTGGAGTTGAAGAGTGGATCCACTTGTGAGTCCTATTTGTTTCTTCATACATTTCATTAAATAGTAATTGATTTTTTAAATTAAAGTGTATTTATTTATTTTGAGAGAGGCAGAGACAGCTTGATTGAGGGATGGGAAGAGAGAGACGGAGAGAGAGAATCCCAAGCAGGCTCCGCACTGTCAACACAGAGCCAGACATGGCACTCAAACTCACAAAACTGGGAGATCAGGACCTGAGCTAAAACCAAGAGTCGGATGTTTAATCAACTGAGACACCCAGTGCCCCAGTAATTGATTTTTTAAAATCCATATTTCAGAGTACTAAAGGCATTCACTATGTGAGAGAATCCTTGCAGTGAATTATTATTTTTAAAAAATTTTTTAATGTTTATATATTCTTGAGAGAGAGATATATATAGGGGGAGGAAGAGAGAGAGAGAGAGGGAGAGAGAGAGAACATGCGGGTGAGGGGCAGAGAGAGAGAGGGAGATATAGAATCCAAAACAGGCTTGGGCTCCAAGCTGTCACCTCAGAACCCAACCCGGGGCTCAAACTCACAAACCATGAGGTCACGACCTAAGTCGAAGTCCAAAGCTTAACCTACTGTGCCACCCAGTAACGTGTTTCAGTAACTTGTAGGGAACAAAATAAATTCAAATACAAGAAATATTTTCAAAAATTAAATATAAATATATTACACATGGTTTGAGCTGAAAATTGGGTACTGTTATGTCATGTCCCACCTTGTCTTTATTAGCCAGAAAATTCAGCATTAGATCCTGTGCAAGTGGCAATAATACATATGATAATAAATATTATCAATTGCTACAGTTTATTAAGCACCTGCTTTGTCCCAGATTATTTCCCCATCTTATCTCATTTTACTTAACTATCACCTTGTAAAGTAAAAAGTACTAAATCGCTTTATTAACATGGAAGCTGAGACTTGAAGAGGTTAAGTGATGTTAAGGGAGGTCTGGGGAGATAGTTTATAAATGAAATTATTGCATGCTATTTAACAGGTTAGAGTCAATGTTGATTCATTCATTTGCAACTATATCATTCAACCACTCTTAGACTTTAGAGATTTTCTTTTAAATTGGAGTATAATTGACACAGGAGGTCTTAGAATGTTGAATAAGAATTTTTTTTTTACTATGCCCAAAGGCTATTTAAAATAATATTCATTTACTTCTTAATGGATCCAAAGTCTTTAGTATCCTTTTTTTTCTTTCTCTTTTCCACAAAACTGAAGCTTTTTAAACCCATACTTTAGGCATTTTATGGTTTTCCCAAAAGCAAATATTAGAGTTTCCTTTTAATTTTAATTAATTTTCTTTTTCAGATAAAAACTTTAAATAATTCTAAGGCTTTGTGTTTATAATTGCTAAAAATATGTACCAATAGAAGCTAAAATCCCTAGGATATTATTTCCTCTCTTACAAAATATAGCAACTACATGCTTTCTGATAGGGTTTTTGAGACAAATAAATGAAACTATGGGAGCATTTATATGTATTGTTACCTTTATTGTCTATGGCAGGAAGAATAATGGTTTCCCCAAAATGGCCATATTCTAATCGAAAGAGCCTGGGAATACATCAGTTAAAAGGCAAAGGGGATTTGAGATTGCAGATGGAATTATGGAATTAAGTTTTTCAATCAGCTGACCTTACAATAGGGAGATTATTCTAGATTATCCAAGTAGGCCCAATGTGATCATAAAGGTCTCAAAAATAGAAGAGAGGCTGAAGAGGGGCGCCTGGGTGGTTCAGTTGGTTAAGCGTCCAACTTTGGCTCAGGTCATGATCTCATGGCTACTGGGTTCAAGCCCAGTGTTGGGCTCTGTGCTGACAGTTCAGAGCTTGGAGCCTGTTTCAGATTCTGTCTCTGTCTCTCTATGCCCCTACTGACCTACTGAATTATAAGAAAATAAATTTGTTTTAAGCTACTATGTGGCTGTTTTTTATATCAGCGATAGAAAACTAATTCACTATCATTACTATATAAATTACTGTTTTCAACGTTTATTTATTTTTGGGACAGAGAGAGACAGAGCATGAACAGGGGAGGGCCAGAGAGAGAGGGAGACACAGAATCAGAAACAGGCTCCAGGCTCTGAGCCATCAGCCCAGAGCCTGACGCGGGGCTCGAACTCACGGACCGCGAGATGGTGACCTGGCTGAAGTCGGACGCTTAACCGACTGCGCCACCCAGGCGCCCCTAAATTACTGTTTTCTATGCTTCTCCCAGTAGTAAAATTCCCAGGAGTTTCAAACATGGATTCCTAGAGATTTAGGCTTTCTCCCAACTGTGTCACTCATCAGCTGTTTTATTCTGGCCTAAAGGACTCTACCTCAGTGCTTTAAATGTACAATAATGCCCTTTCAGCTGCCACAACTACTCAGAGATAAGAGCATGATAAAGGCAACTTTGAGATGTCAGTAAAGCTTAATCTTAATCATTATTCATGGGAGCTAATTATTTTCAGTACTTGGCATAAGATTGTAAATGTAAGAAGATCCAAAATGTAAGGCTGAAAGAATTACAGAAGCAGGAGTTAAAAGTAATATGTTATTTTAGTATGTGGACAATTAATTGTACTAGGTCATAATGTCCTACTGTAGGGCAACAGAGGGATGTGTCAAAGTTTCCTTGATGATATCATTAGATTTAGGGTCATTAAAACTATTTCCTTTCTCAGTTTTGCCCAGTTTCTGATACTCCCTATTTCCCTGCCAGTGTGCAAAATTTGTGATATATAACGCGTGTGTGTGTGCGTGCGTGTGTGTGTGTGTGTGTATACGTATACTTGTATACACGTATATAAACACATACACATTTATTTAATATAATATCTAGACACAGGCATAAAATATTTGTGTGATTCCCTGATTCTACAAGCTCCTTTTTATAATCTACAAAGCACAATAGACTTTTGTAAATTTGCAAAAGAGGCCATGATTGTATTCGTAAAGAGAAAGGATTTATTTCTCTCAATTATGGAATCTTTTTATGGGATGAATCATTCAGAACACACTTCAGGCCATTCACAAATTAGCCTGTTGTTGCTAGCTGGCCGATGATATTACATTAACATCTCAACTACCTGGAGGGTACTTAGCAAACAACCATGCTCTTGAAAATAGAGGAAAAGATAGAATAGACAAAATGGTCTCTGAACAAGTGCACTTACTCATGGGGAAAACCCTCCTCACAGGGATTCATTTAGATTTCCTCTTTGTAAAATCTGACTTTAGAAAATTTGGTTATCTTGGTTCCTGACACATAACAAGTCATTGAAATAAATTGTAAAAAATTAGGAGCTGTAAGTATATTACTAAAAGGGGTATACACGGAAAAGTACACAGAGTTATTGTTGACTTCTTGTCAGTAAGGCATAGAGAAAGAAAACCAGACAACACAAACCTTAAAATAACAGCAGTGTGGAATCCTTAGCATTGGGGCAAACATCATGCTACATCTCAAAACCATTGAAGGCAGTGGTCCCAGTGTAAATGCTGATATTCTAAAGTTAACCTTGAGCCATCAAGAAAAAGTTAAATTATATTTAGTCTCCTTTGTTTCAGAAGGCAAGAAGTATAAATTGATTTTAAAAAGACCTTCACCTATGGTACTGACATTTCTTATATCCCTATATAATGGGCAAAACACTGCCAAAGGCACTTTGTGGGTATCATTTCAATGAATCAATGTAAGAATGAAATAGAATTATAAGATAAAATAAAATAAATTGTGCTGAGTTGTTTCTTTTGCCTCTTGTCTCTATGTTTCCCCTCAAAGCAGTCAACTAAGCTCTCCAGGCTACTTTTCCTAGCTTCCCTATAGACACTGCCAGTTGGAGCCACTGCTGAGAGAGGAAGATGAAGAACATGGAAGGAAGAGGACAGTATTATTTTTGTCTTCTCCTGGTAGAGCCTCCAACAGCAGCAGACAGTAAAGAGCAACCAGGTGTATTTGTAGACCTCAGTGAGGTCCAGGGTTGTCTGAGCACACTCAGAGGGAAAGTAGGCTCCTAGATTCCTGCTCAGAGGCACTGTGTGTGTCAGTAGTCACAAGGCAGGGACACTCCTGTTAACTTCCGCAGGCCTGCAGCAAATACTGGCTTCTGGTCCAGGAGCAGTATCAGATCCTGGTCTTTATGTATCCAGTCCTGATTTTACAGTTGCTACTCTGGGCCCCTCCCATTTCTTCTTTTTACTCGTTATCTTCTTTTTACTCGTTAAGCCTTTCGAACACCTTTTGAAACCAATTTCCTATCAAAACTCTTTCTGCTCCAATGTCTACATAGTTTCTGGTTTCCTATCAGAACACCAATAAATTTAAAAAAATAAGGTGATTTAAAATATAGTTTTGGGGGGCACCTGGGTGGCTCAGTCAGTTGAACATCTGACATTTGGTTTTGGTTCGGGTCATGATCCATGGTTTTGTGGGTTTGGGCCCCATGTTGACCTCTGCTCTGGCAGTGTGGTGCCTGCTTGGAATTCTCTCTTCCTCTCCCTCTGCCTCTCCCCTACATAAGCTGTGTCTGTCTCTCTCAAAATAAATAAACTTGAAACAAAATAGGGGCACCTGGAGGGCTCATTTGGTCAAGTGACCAACTTTGGCTCAGGTCATGGTCTCATGGTTTGTGAGTTTAAGGCCCACATCGGGCTGTCAGCTGTCAACACGAAGCCTGCTTCAGATCCTCTGTACCCCTCTCTCTCTGCCCTTCCCCCACTTGTGTGCGTGCTCTCTTTCTCTCTTTCTCAAAAATAAGCATTAAAAAATTAAAATAGATAAATAAAATATAGTTTTTAAAAATAAAATAATAAGATGATTTAAATATAAATAAAACTGAAATGTGATTTTTTTAATAATTAAGAAGGTTTAACCTGTCCAGGAAATTCAACCATCCAGCAGTGCTCACCAAGTAAAACTTACTGTTCAATCTTAGCATTGGTACTAGCTGAAATTAAAAGAATGGTTTACAAAATTGTCAGTAAAAACTCTTCTTAGAAATGAAAACGACTCTGATAGTTTCCTGAGGACTGTAATGCCCTGAGCATTGACTCCAGTCATTTCATAGTAGGGCCTTGAGGAAAAAGAAGAAAAAGTAGATGTAGGTACAACATCATGCCAGAAGCCTCTGGCACTGCACCCTTAGCAAGTGACAGTGGATAAATAGCTTCGACCCAATTAAGTCAACATTCCACAGACAACATTCATTCCCCAAGCCAAGCAGCATGAAAGTTCAGTAAGCAAGATCCATGACCATAATACTACAAGTGCCTGTGTGGGGCCCTCAGATGTTTCATACTCATGATGCTTCTTTCTTTTCTTGATGTATTTTTTCTCTTCAACAAACTGAAGTGTTTACACACTTAAGTTAACAGAAATGTTAAATAGACATTTATGTAAGAGGCCATTGTATTCATTTTTGCTGAGAATAGCTTTTTCATTGGAGGGGGGCAGTGGGGAGGGAAGTCACTGGGAAAATGATCCATTCTTATTAACAGGAGCAAGGTGAGGCATTAATGTGCTGACTTGGTGCTTGTATAACTAGTTTCCTCTTAGCGGTTTCATCTTTTCTATCTGCTCATACCATAGTTTACATTGAAAATATCCCCTTGAGAAGATTGAAATCATCCATTTTGAGAGGCTGAATGTATTAAAATAATGGCAAAGACATATATTGTCACTTTTCTATTGCATATGCAATAGAGAGTTTTTGTCAGTTTTCCTAGAAACTATTCCTGAAGTTTGGAGTAAGCAGTGTGAAAAATCAAATAATACGGAGCAAGTGTTGAGTGACTACCTCATACAGAGAAGCATGGTGAAGTAGAAAGCTATAGGCTTTGTTATCAGTCAGCCTGAGTTTGAATCTTCCCTCTGATTCTTCCTACCTATGTGAATTAGGTCAAGCAATATTAAGTATTCTAAGTTTGTTTCCTCAGCTCTAAAAGAGGAGCAGAATATTTATTGAGCAAATGATTAAAGCCGATGTATACAAACTGCTCAGCATTGTGTTCTTAACTCCATAAATAGGTAGGGTGGTTTTGTATTTTAAATATTATAGTCATATAGTATATATATGGATGTATGTATAAATTCATATGTATGTGTATGCATTAGGTTGAAATATTTGAACTTCCTTATATGGAACTGTATTTGACCTACAAAAATATTTTTTTTCCATTAAGGAAATTGTAATACCTTATAAAAGGATTTTCATAGGGCATGGAATTTTTGCCAATAATTGGCAATAACTGGATATTGTGTTTCCTATGTTAAGGGTGAAAGCAATATACTGGCCATGAGTGTAGCATTAGATGTTAAAGGATTTCAGAGATTTTTCCATTGAATCACCAGGTAAAGGTCTGGGGTTTTTTTAGTCATGGTTGACTTAGAAATGTTAAAAATAAATATTTGTGTTACAAATACATTTAGATAATGACAAAAGGTCTAAACACTATGTGAGAATAAAAGATTCCACTTGTAACTGTTAAATGGAAGATGAAGTTAACTCCCCTAGAGTAATCAAACACAAATAAACAAATAATTTGCAGTCTTCATAATGATGTCATGGAAAATTTAGAATATTTACCCTGAAAACTAAAATGCTAAAATTAAAGATAGGTAGGGGCCAAGATGACAAATACCCAAAGACCACTAAATCTGCAAGTGTTGTTGGAAAGGTAACTGAAAGATTGTATTGAATGATTTAGTTTTGGTAGAGTTGCACTGATTATAGAAAATTGCCACCTATCTTGGTCTTAAATGAGCTGTTATTAAATGGATTTTCCATGAAGTGTTATATAAGTCCAAAGAAATGACAACTAATTTAGAACAGCCAGTAAGCAACTACACATGCACACTCACACATCACTCTTAATTGTTGTGATGTATGTATTTTAATTTTTTTTTTCAACGTTTATTTATTTTTGGGACAGAGAGAGTCAGAGCATGAACGGGGGAGGGGCAGAGAGAGAGAGGGAGACACAGAATCGGAAACAGGCTCCAGGCTCCGAGCCATCAGCCCAGAGCCTGACGCGGGACTCGAACTCACGGACCGCGAGATCGTGACCTGGCTGAAGTCGGACGCTTAACCGACTGCGCCACCCAGGCGCCCCTAAAGTACATATTCTTTCATGGTGCTCTAACTTTTGGTCCGATTGTCTTGTACTACTTTTTTTTTTCAAAAAATTTTAAACTTTATTTATTTTTGAGAAGGACAGAGAGAGAGACAGAGCATGAACAGGGGAGGGGCAGAGAGAAAGGGAGATACAGAATCTGAAGCAGGCTCCAGGCTCCAAACTTTCAGCACAGAGCCCGATGAGGGACTCGAACCTTCAAACCATGAGATCATGACCTAAGCCAAAGTCAGTTGCTTAACCAACTGAGCCACACAGCTGCCCCTTGAACTACTTTTTTTTTTTTTTAACAAATATACTATATGTTTAGTATAGTATTTATGATTATAAACTTTATGCAGCTTTTTTGTTTTGTTTTGTTTTGTTTTGTTTTGTTTTGTTTTTTACTTTATGCAGCTTTTTAATTGCTGTAATGTAGCTATGAAAATTTGTTTCACTTCTGAGGATAAAATAGTATCTTTTGGTGTCTATATTTTAGGACAAATCTTGAAAACAGGTATTGTAATTTAAATTTGTAGTGCTTGGAGAAACACTAGGTATTCACAGCTTTAAATAACTATAGAATTTCAGCATGTAAGGGAAAATGTAAGCATCTAATCAATAGATTTAATTCCATACGTAAATCTAAAGAAGAGAAAATGGGTTATGATCTATAAATTGACTATTACTGTGGTGTGTCTGCTAAAACTGTAATTGCTAGATGAAAATCAACTAACTTAAAAGAATGTGAAATACAGAAACTGGCATATATTTATATGTCAAAAATAAATTTTCCTCAAAAATATGTGTCTTAGTGATTTCAGTGTTTGGTTTAGTTTTGTTTTCTTGTGAATGGTGACGCTTGACTTTCTTCTTTCTCTGATATTGAATTATTTCATCACTCCAACTTTTGAAGTCATCAGAGGAGAAAAACATGGAGCTCATTAAAATAATAATATGAGTAAAGTTACTGAATTTGTAACAAAAAAAATACTAAATGCCATCTATCATGCAAATCATTACCATTTGTAAGTTATTCATCATATGACCAATGGCACCAAAACTGATAAAAAATGGAAGAGCCAAGTAATCTGTTATTTTGTTTTTTAACTGAATGTAAAGAATATTCAGGAAGGTTTCAGAAAGAAGAGGGATGTTGCAAAATATTTAGGTATACTGAAGTGGAGAAACAAGTTTCTCAAATTATTATCTGAAATGTATCATTTTGAAGAAAATTAGTTTGTTAATATAGATATTAAAACATGATGACTGCTGAAATTCATATCAAATAGATTTTTAGACATATCCATTCCAAGACTCTAATAGAAATATGCATACAATATATAGGCCCTTATTAATATTGGATAATTATAAAGCTGTTATATTATTAATGAAATGAGAGCATGCCCCAAAGTGGGAGAACAGACTAGAGGGAAATGCGGAGAGTCCCAGAATTTGAGTTCTTTTGTGATTGAGTAATTTTAAGAGGCAATCTTATGCCAACATAGCTCTGTGAAATTATGATTATAATCAAGGGAAATTGGGCTGCTATAACCATGGAGCACCAAATGAGGAACACCAAAGCTCATTGCAGATATTATCAGATCTATATAAGACTACAAGAGTCTTCCAGGGAGATAAGTCAGGCAATTTTGAAGTAAAAGACCTCTTACCCCAAGAGATGAAGTGATTCATCAGGGTATATAGGGAATCTACCAAGATGAACACATACCCCACAGCTGGTTATATACATCAAAAACTAGAATTACTTTGGCCACTTCTACAAACTCCTGTATCACAAGGTAATGTACATAGGGATGCTTAATAAATATTACTCATAAATAAAGTGAATGGATTCTGTTTTTACAATATGTAGATTTTAACATTTTAGAAACTAACAGTCTCTACTAAATATAAATGCCAATTACTGCTTTAATCTCTTCCACAACCTGAATTCTCAAATTTTAATAAAGAGAATAAGGGAAACACACAAGGAACCAATAATGCATTAATAAGCAGAGCAACAGTTGTTAGATATGGTCTGTTTTAATTTTTTAAATCACTTTACATTTAAATAATAACAATATTGTTCTTCTTTATAATATTAGAGTTTGGCAGAACTAATCTTTCCTCTCAGCTCCTTATTTTGTATAGTTAAATTTCAAGGGCAGGAGTTGTAATTTGATTTCCAGAGTGGGATATTGATTCTACACCCTTAAGCTTTTTTTTAGATATAGGAGTAATTGATCAGTGACATTTAACTGATGTACTCTGGGGCAGATAATCAACAAAGCAATAAGAAAGGTAAGGGATGAAAACTAAAAGTAATACCTGTTCATAGACCACTTACGTAACATACATATTTGATTAACTATGAGATTATTACTTTGCATGCAAATCATATTTTGTCCTGCTCATTATGATTAGAGAGTCTAAAAGAAAATTAGTATATTTACTTTGCCTGAAAATAATGGTAGTGTTGATCATATGCGAACAGTGAAATAAGAAATCTTATGCATCAATTAAATAAAGTACCCAATTCAGAAAGCAGGGATATGATAAGTATTATTTTTGTCAAAACTTTATGAAATAATAGGGAAAATAAGTCTTATGTAAAACATCCATTGGATTTGTCGTAGGTATATTAAAGAAAAATCCCTGCAGACTGAACTTTTTCACAAACCCTAGGCTATAAAGGTACAAAGAGAGGGAAAAAGAAGAAAAAAAAAGAAGAGCTTAAATCAGCTTTTTATCAGTTTTCTATAAGGTTAATCAATTGTTGCTAATTGCAGCATGCCACAACAAGAGACAGAAGCTTTGTCAAAGATAATGCAGTGGGGAAGAACAGGGAGAAAAGAGAAGTGTCTGTAAATTTGAACTTTTAGAACTTACTTTCTCTTCTCTTGTGCTTAAGATGCAAAAAAAAAAAAAAAAAATTGGCACTTTGTTTATTTGATCAATGTAATAATCAAATTCTATACTTCAGTTTCCTGAATTCATTTTGAGCATAATAGACACAGTCATTACCTAAATGTGTTATCATTAGCTTTTTCACACCTATAAGAGTAATGGTGAATAACATTTATAAAAGCTAACGCTGTGTCTGACATTGTTCTGAGAGCTTTAACTCATTTAATCTCCTCCAAAACTAATGAAGTAATTAATACTATCATCCCTGGTTTACAGGTGACACAGAAGAGTTAAATAGTTACTCAGGGTCATGAATGATAAGTGGTAGAGCAGAGACTGGAACCACTATACCATGCTGTGGTAACAACTTCATTGCTTGCATCTCAAAAACACGTATTGGAAGAGATGCCTTTATTTTCATGAAGATCAACTATAATTGAAGAACTGTTGCTAGTTTTCCAGTTTGGCCAATTATCACTCAGGGAAATTTTAGAGAAGTAGATTCAGAAAGGAACTCACTTTTTGAGTCCACACTTATTTGCATAATCATACTTGAAGCGATACATTGTTCTGAAAAGGGCCAGGGATAATTATAGACTTACAAAAAAAGGGGTAAACCTAAAGGAAAAAAGTATCCAACTCAAAAGACTGTTAAAATATTTTTTTTTTCTCTAGTGGGTGAAGTAGCTCTTGAAACACAGACTTTAGGATAAATGGCAAAATAACATATATATGTATATATGTATATTTGTATATATATATTTGCAATGCTTATTTCTATATGATTAGAAATAGAAATCATAAAAAAATATCTATGATTCTAGAGGATATCTATAGATATTTATTAGGTATTTATATGTAAGTATAAATGTAAGGAAAGCAACATATACTTTTAAAAAATTATTGTAGGTGGCTCAGTCGGTTGAGTGTCCAACTTTGGCTCAGGTCATGATCTCACAGTTTGTGAGTTTGAGCCCCACATTGGGCTCATTGCTGTCAGCACGGAGCCCACTTTGGATCCTCTGTCCTTCTTTCTCTCTGCTTCTCCCCTGCTTGCACTCTCTCTCTCAAAAAACATAAAATGTTTTGATAAAATATACATAACAAGATCATTTAAGCCACTTGTAAGTAAATATTTAGTGGTATTAGGTACATTCACATTGTACAACCATCACCACTATTGTCTCCAAACATTTTTCATTAACATCGACTTTTAAAAAAAATTCCTTTTTACATTTATTTATTTTTGAGAGACAGAGCACAAGTGGGGGAGGGGCAGAGAGAGACTGAGACACATAATCCAAAGCAGGCTCCAGGATCCAAGCTGTCAGCACAGAGCCCAACATGGGGCTCGAACCCACAAACCGTGAAATCATGACTTGAGCCAAAGTTGGACACTTAACTGACTGAGCCACCCAGGTGCCCCAATTAACATCTAATTTTAAAGATGAAAGAACTAAGAATTTAAGTATTAAGAATCTAAGGCCTCAGGTAGTTAGCTCCAAATTACAGATATAAGCATTCATTTTCATTTCCCCGATGAAGTAGAAACCTAAATTAATTATGTCTACATGATCTCCACTGTTTCCTACATTCTCTGTTATGAGGTCATTTATCCTTTACAAACAAGAAATTAAATATCTATTTAGAGTTTTTCTATTTTCATAATTGTAAAATGCTCCCAGAACTTCATATCAAAGTTATATTCATTTAAATTCAGAAGAAGCAATTCTAATTCATTACAGTCACAAATCATTTGGGGGATTCATTGAGGTGAAACATTTTCTGTATACAGGAAAATATCATAAGAAAGCTCCTTAAAATATTATGCTTTTTGAAAGGTGTGTTCTGTGTTTTAGATGACCTGAACTCAGGTTAGCTATCTGTCCTTGAACAGATAAAAGTTTGTTGGTAGGAATAAGGAAATGAGTAATAATGATAGTGTATTACATGGTTAACTATGTCAACATGTGAGAACCTGAAAATCTCATTGAATTTTTACCTGTCTGATCTAATTTACCTCAAAGAAAACAAATTTGAAGAATCCTACTAGGGAAAAAATGGTGCTTTTTGTTTCATTTTTCTTGTGAGTAGCATATTTCTGACTTGAATATTTTTAAAATGACACACAAAACATGTAAATTATCTATTTTCACCTTTGAAAATAATTTGACATGTCCATTAGAGTTTCTTGAAATTGTCTTTTGTAAAGTACTCTGAAGGACAAAGTGTTGAAATCACATTACTGTTGCTCAACCAGAGTATAAAATTGTGATACTTTTTGATATGTCCTGGCACAAAATTCCAAAGTTTTTAATCTCCTCTGCATCTTTGGAGTGAAAATTGGTAATTTGCCAATACTCATGTTGCCAAAACTCAAACTGTTAACCTAATTTGCTATTTGTCTAAATGATAACAATTAAAAGTCATTCAGCCACATGCCATCTTGGTATTTTTAACTAAATAAAGAACATTTGATTCTTTCATCATGGCCCTCAACCTCCTTGTAGACATTGCCAATTCCCTTAGCTCAGATATAAATCATATTTCAGTCTTCAGAGTGGCTCTCTATTTGTTCTGCTTCTTTGTTAATGTATGAATGAAAACTAGAATATTCATTCACATTTAAATTAATAATTCGTGTTAATAGTAAATTATATTTTTCAAATGTTTTCCCAAAGAGAATCTTGCACTAAATCTCAGCAAAACATCAATATGTTCCCAAGAACCCAAGAGTCTTTAGTAAGTTTTTGTGCCAAATAATGTAATAAAACCAGTATTTTAGACCTCAAAAGGTAGCCTGCTTTAGGCTACCTAAATGCATACATAATACAAAACAAGATTCACAAATAATATATTTATAAATCCATTAATTAAATAATGGCCTCTACTTTCTTGTGTAGACTGTATCCTGAAGTAATACTTTAGATAAATGCTTTAAAAGTTACATTCTATTGATCTTATGCTTTAATACTTGTGTTTTTATCAATAGCAAAACCTTGATTAAAGGCATTAAAAGAAAATACCACCATAGCAAAATTCCCCACATAGGCATTGTATGAATGGGCATTCAGCTTTCTAAAGACTTAACAGTGGCAGAGTGGAAGGATAGGATTAAAAGTCTACTTTGTTGTGGTGGTGGTTATTAATGATTTCTTTTTCTTGGTTGGATATACCCTCTTAACATATCTATTTAAACCAACATCACAATACTCATTTGCAGACATAGTATAATTAACCATTGTTTTTTTGAGCTGGTCCTTTCAAAAAATCTTGCTCCTTCCAAACTATCAAAACCTATCTATAAGAGGTATTTACTAGCACTCTTGAACCATATTATTCCTTTTTTCCCCCTCCTCTTCCAATGTTTCTTCTTTGCCATTGTTGATCTAAATAACTCCTAGTAATAATTCAAAACTCAGTTTAGATGTTTCTTTTTCAACAAGCCCTTCTTTTCCCATCTTCCACCCACCATTTTGGCAGGCTAGGCTAAATGGGCATGTGTATCTTTTTTTATTGTCATTGTCACATTGTGTTTGTTTAGTAGTTATTTTCTACCTGCCTTTCCCATATCTGGTAGTGAATGCCATCAAGCATGTTTTAAACTTTTATAGTTTGTTTTCCCTGTTTTAAGATATTTTAAAAACAAAAGTCCCTTGAAAGGATTATTTATTTCATTAATTTGTTTATTGAAGTAAATTTGTTACCTTAAGACACTAACATACAAATTCTGACAATAGGTAGTGGATGCCTAAAGTGTATTGTGTTATGATAGATTGAGTCAGTACCTTGGGCTCAACAGGAGATTGTTATAACCAACTGCGATGGCTGTCATTGAAATGGAAGAGAGGTGAGATGGGTTGCATGGGTATCCCTGACCTGATGAAAGAATCAGATTAGATCATGTATTGGGGATAAAAGTAATAATGATAATGGGAGAACAATTTATGTTAGAGAATGGAATATATAGAGTAGAAGAGTGAAACCCAGTGAAGAACTGTGGGCATCCAGGAAATAACATGAGGTGTGTGTGTGTGTGTGTGTGTGTGTGTGTGTGTGTGTGTAACAAGAGATGGGGAAAGGAAATCGCAAAGTATCTGTAGGAAAACTAGCTATTTCCCAATTTGTCCTCAATTTTTTCAACCTCTGTCTACTTATTTGTGCTGCACCATGCAAATACTATCTCGACCAAAAATGTCTCCCGCAATAGTCCTGTGATTTAAAAAATCTTCTACATTAGATTGCTGCAGGAAATCATTGTCTTTTCTGTTCCCTATTCTAGAACACCATTTAGTGTTTTAATTTTTTCCCTCTCAGACTACATTTATTCTTAAATGTGAATGAAATTAGTCATAACATCAGCTCTCTGAACATATAATCTTGCTGAAATGTGGCAGAAATGCAAATGAAATGTAAAGCTTGTTTAGCATAAAAGAAAATGGGTACTCTTTTTCAAATACTGTATTGTTCTAAATAAAACCTTGCTGTTCATAAATCTTCTCAAAGTAAGTTTTGAAGTCAGTCTGTCTCGTCCATTGAATTGCCTTTATTTTCAGTCAAACATAATTCTGTTATGTGAATAACTAAGGTGAAAGACTGTGAGACAGTGCAGGTTCTGATGATTGTTCAAACAATTTAATGCAAATTGGGGTTAAAGTACAAGTTTGTTCCCTGAGATTACAAATACATAATGCTTGAATATTTCCTACTGCATTCTTTCTATAAGAAGATCATGATAACAGAGTTGTTCCCATATATAAAGAAAAATTAGCTGTGATTTTAGTGTTCAAACATAATTAAGAATGGAAATATTTTAAGTGGCCACTGCAATTTGCACTTGTAGAGTTTACATTATCTAAAGTTACCTAAAGTATTGCCTAATGACTTCCTCCTAGATAGATAGATAGATAGATAGATAAAAATTCTTATCTCTAATGCTTTGGTTTTATCACGAATCAGTCAATTTCTATATTATGTGTTTTTTGTGGCTTCATACAGATCTGCATAATAAATTTTTCAAGCTCTACTTTTTGACAATTAAAAAAAGTGATCCTCTTTGGTGTCTTTTTTTAAACTAGATCTCCAAAGAATTTGTACCATGGGTTTAGATTTCAGTCAGCCATTAGCCCAGTAGTGTCTTAAGATTAATTTCCACTTGCACATATGAAGAATTATACTGGGTGAAAAGTATGTATAACATGTGGCCCAGGCATTGGTATATAGGGGTTCTTGGTTAATTAGGGAAAGTCTAGGTACGATAAAAAAAAATCAGAAGCGTAATACAAAACAATTTATTTGGCCAAGTAACACTCTAACATGAGTATTTCTAGTTGTTGGGTCTGTGGGAGGCTCTCCTCATGCAGTTATTCAAAGACCCAGGAGAATAGAGGTTCTGCAATTTTCAAAGACATGAATTTTAGGGTCTCCCTAATGGAGGTGGGAGACATCCAGCAAACAAGGGAAAGGGGAAAAAGCATGAAGGCACACCTGTATCTTAATCGCATTGACCCAGAAGAGAGAAGCATCACTTATGCTCGTGTTCTTTTCATGAAAACTACTCATGAAGCTGTACCTACATACAAAGGAAACTTGGAAATTCAGTCTTTGGCTGAGCAGCCACTTCCCAGTATTAACTCTGCATCATGAAAGGAGAATAAAAAGCTTTGATTGATGGTTAGATATTTTGTCACATTCCCTTATTTGAATAAATCTATGTGATCTCGTTGAGAAACCAGAATAATATCCTGATAATACTAGTTACCCAACTAGATTATATATTCAGACATGATTAAATGTTGCAACAGCATTCTGTGAGATTTCCATGCTTCCACATTTGTTCTTTCTATTGTCTACTCACCAAATAGCAACTAGAATTTTACTTGAAAAAATATGAATCAGTTTATTAAGTCCCTGTTTTTGATCTTTTTTGGCCTTTTTGGACATAGAATAAGATGCATACTTCTAATCAAGGTTATCAGGAGTAATTATCCGATAATCAATAATAACAGTGGTCCTGCTTAACTCTCTACTCTGATATCCTATCCCTAGCTCCTTTCTTCTCCATATTTTAGCTACACTTCTTTCTGACTCATGCCCATTTCAGAAACTATGCACTTACTGTGATTTCTGCCTAACTGCTCTTCCTCCAGATTATCCCATGGTAGACTTCTCATTTAGGTTGCAGCTCTAATGTTGGATCCTCAGAGAGGTCCATTCTGACCACTCCTTAGCTAAAGGAGTAACCTCTCAGTCAGTTACTTTATACCATGACCTTGCTTGATTCTCTTCCTAATACCTATCAGTTCTATTATACATATATACATACATCCTGTGATACCTATAAAAATAATGAATATTTTTATAACTGATTTTGGCCTTAGATGGTCTATTCTGACCTCTCATTTTATGATGAGGAAACTAAGACTCAAATTAGTACTGACTTTCTTAAGGTCATATAGCTATTAATGGCAGAGCTGAGTCCCAGAAGCCATTAGGTATTTCCAACATTTGCTTTATAAAATAACTTGGAGAATGCAAGATGTGATAACCTTGTATTTGCTTGAATGGATTGGTATTTTTTTTTCAAAGAAGGAAACTTGCTGCTTGTTAATAGATAATAGGTAGAATATAGCTTTTTAATAAATACCGGGTTGAGAGACAAGTGAAATGTAAAAGTGGACATAGAATATAGCTGTGTTTTCCAATATAGTAGTCTTTAGCTATATGAGGCCATTTGAATTTAAATTAATTAAAATTAGCAATTCTTCAGTCACACTAGCCAGATCTCAGTTCTTCATAGCCACATGTGGGAATGTGTACTGTATGGGATAGTTCAGAGAACATTTGAAACATCCAGAAAGTTCCATCTGATAGTGCTAATCTATAAGTTTGTCTTATGCTCCTACCTGGCTGGTTTTTCTTGATTCTGAATTCCATAATTCCCTTTTTCTTCCTAATAATTTATATTTAAAACCAAAGTTCCATTTTCTCTACTCACTGTCAGAGGCCAGCTTTCAAAAAAGTAGTTGAGGTGAGATGGAGAGTGGCATAAATGCAGTTCACTATAAATCGCTATGAAAGATGGTACTCATAATTTGTATTTATTTTATGTATTGATGGTAGTTTATAGTTGATGGTTTTTGTAGAAAAAAAACAGGACTGCAAGAACTTAAACTCACATGGTTGTACAAAACCTTTCTAGGGCATTATTTTATAACATGGGGGAGCTGCCTAATAAGATTGCCCACTGTGAGGTGGGAAGGGATTTTTCATGCTATTCCCTTCTACCTTTGTTCTACTTCCTGGGTGCCAGGGACACAATCACCAGTTTATTACCTATTTCTAAGGTTATGAGTATCATCCCTGACCTCTCAAGGGCACTTGCTAGTAGATCAAGAATAAGCAGCCCAGCGTCATTCTCTTAGGCTCTGTAAATGGTGATGCTCCTGTTTGTCTCACTTACACTAGAAAGCAATAATTTAGGATATTCAATGATTTGGACTATGGTTTTAATTATGCAAGGTGACCTCAAATATGAAGTGGTTTTGTTTATTCTTATTGAGCAAAATAGATTAATGAGGTCATATGGGGGGGCACAGATGACAGAGTAAAAACCAATTACAAGAACTGGAAAATCATGTCAAACTTAATATTCTTCTGATAACGGGCATGATGATCACTGTCATTTCTGAAGCTTGGATTTGCGTGGCTTGCACTCCAGATTCATTTTTTCCTGATTCAATTTAGTAAAGAGTTCTAAGGCAATTTCTGAATTGTAGCATTTTTATTCCAATAGTTAGACTTTGCCTAAGTATGTTAAGGTGACTCAAATCAAAGATTCCCTAGGTTGTCACTTATAAACAAATGGATATTATATTTCCCAATATGTAATTTAAAATGGAACATTGACTAATTGCAGAGGAAATACCCACAATGTTGAGAGAGCTGATAAGGGAATTACATATGAATATGAAGACACATAGAAGGAGACAAGGGCACTTATCAAGGATAAGAGAAATCTGAGAGGGGACATAAGGTTTTTAACATGTTTGTGAGCCCATGATGAAAAGGTGGTTCTACTTAATCTTTATAATTTCAAACATCTAAACTGTGACAAATGGATGAAAATTCCATGAAGATAGATTTTACATTAATATAAGCATTCAATGTTGGTAGGGTCATCTTCCTACAAAACTTGCTTTTTTTTTTTTTTTTTTTTTTT
>NW_024412395.1:25288180-25358112 GCF_014898765.1 Herpailurus yagouaroundi | reverse complement strand
TTTTTTTTTTTTTTTTTTTTTTAGTGTTTATTTATTTTTGAGACAGAGAGAGACAGAGCATGAATGGGGGAGGGTCAGAGAGAGGGAGACACAGAATCCGAAGCAGGCTTCAGGCTTTGAGCTGTCAGCACAGAGCCCAACGTGGGACTCCAACTCACGGACTGTGAGATCATGATCTGAGCCGAAGTCGGATGCTTAACTGACTGAGGCACCCAGGCGCCCCCAAAACTTGTTTTTAAAACTATTTTTGTTTAAGCAGAAATTAAGTTCCAAGCAATTAGGAAATGTTGAAGTATTCATTTTGGGGAGAAGTGGTTTTCTCTTAGAAATTTCTATCTCTACACTTCCTTCAAATTGCAAGATACTATGTTTAATAGATAATTGTGAGTTGATGGAAAATCTAGGGTGAGATTTAAAGAAATATAAATACTTAGGTGGACTTTATTGCTGATAGGTAATGTTATCCATTAAAGTATCATCTATCCTTAATATTTCATAGTGAGTAGTCTCAAGAATAACTACTTCATAGAAATAATTGTTTGACACTTTATGTGACTCTCTTAGACCTTTTCTCATCATTTTCAGGAATCATAAAGTTTAGTTCATTGGTTTGCTAGAGTTTCCTATTGTTTCAGTCTTCATTCAGTTAAGAATATTGGCCTTTTATGACTTACCAGGAAAAAAAGAAAAAAAAAACACACTTTATTTTGCTCTTTAGATTTCCTCTATTATCAGAAGAAAATTAGACAAAAATCACATATGTACATGTGTATTCACACATACTCCCATACCACATACACAAAAGAGCACATATACAAAAAAAAAAAAAAGCAATGTATAATTTTGGAAAACAGCTAGCATTAATGAAAAATGGTAATGATCCTTCATGAGACAAAAAATCATTTTACAACCATTCTACCCCTTTATATTCCACACAAGTACATCTCATTAGGTATTTTGAGATATGTATTGATTGCCTTTATCAAAAGCTTTGAAAGTTTTTAATATCTATGATTAACCTGTCCTGTATTTTGATATTTTGAGTATTAGTTTCCTTTTAAAAGCACATTTTAAGACAATAAGATTTTGAAATTATCCATAAAGTGATTTGTCTCAATTTAATCTCTCCTTTTCTCTTACTTGAAGAAAATAAATTGTTTATGTTTTAGACACTTGTTAAATTCTTCAAGTTACTCATATGGTCCATACTTCCTTGTTTGGGACTTTGAGAAAAATGTAAATTTCCCAAGAATTATATTGAGAATTTTACCCCCAAATACTATTTTAATGTGAATAAAATTCATAGATTGCTTGGCTTTCCTCTGACATTCCAACATAATTTACTGGAAATTGATGAGCAAAATCACATTGGATTTTTTAGTAATTGGCAGCAGTCCCCAATGACCCAATTAATCATAGAAGGTATGTTTTTCAGAAATGTAAGTTTAGCGAAGAGATAAGGGAATAAATTTAAGCACTACTTGTATCACAATTGTAAACTTTTCTCTTATTAGTATCGAAAAGAATCTACTAAGGTGAGGATAAATAAAGTAACAACATAATCAAATACCGTATCCTCACGTAAAAACACTATTTAGTTTTAGGGGCACCTGGATGGCTCAGTCAGTTGACTGACTCTTGATCTCAACTCAGGTTTTGATCTCAGGATCATGAGTTCAAGCCCTGAGTTGGGGTCCATGCTGGGTGTGAGGCCTCCTTAAAAAAAAAATGTATGATATACATTATAAGGTAAACAGAGTTGTTCAAAATATTTTTTTTTAATTTTTTTAATGTTTATTTATTTTTGAGACAGAGAGAGACAGAGCATGAACAGGGGGAGGGTTAGAGAGAGAGGGAGACACAGAATCAGAGGCAGGCTCCAGGTTCAGAGAGAGAGGGAGACACAGAATCAGAAGCAGGCTCCAGGTTCTGAGCTGTCAGCACAGAGCCCGACGCGGGGTTCGAACTCACGGACTGCGAGATCACGACCTGAGCCGAAGTCGGACGTTTAACCGACTGACCCACCCAGGTGCCCCTAAACAGAGTTGTTCAAATGATATTTTCAATATAAAATATATATTGTATTTCTACTAATACTAAAATATGGAAAATGCATAATGCACATATAATCTTCTTACATATTATAGTTTTTGATTGATATTGCAGTAAAATAGGAATAATGAATACTTTAAATTCGCCCTGTATGAATCACAGACAGAATAGAAAAAATGCATCCTGGTATGTATAACACTGAGGTTGAAAAAAGACTATTCTTCACTGTATAAAAATTTTATGATTCGATGATATGTTGATCTTCCTTGTTTCTTGTGCTGCTAGCTTCAGGTCCTTTTTGAAATGTATTTAGTTATTAAACCCAAAATGATATTTAATATTGATTGTTTAACCAATGTCCAAATAGTCAATAACAATCAGAAGATATATAAGGTAGCAATAATTAAAAAAATAATATTTGAAAGGTAGGAGCCACTTTCAATATAATGGGTGAACAATATGGGTTATAGAGTTAATAGATATAAATGAATACCACAGCTTATTGGATAATTTTAGTATGATAGAAAGGTGATTTTGAATTCAAATATAGTTACTTCCTCTCCAAGAGATTAAAAATTAATTCTTAAAGTTGATTTATTTATGAATATACTGAATTAATTATATGAAAGAATAAAATTCCTTGAAACTTTGTGTAGCTTTTTTACCACCCACCCACCCACTTGGTGGCCCCATCTCAGCATCATGCAACACTAAAACAATTAAGTCAAAATATTCCAATATTCAAAAATGTTTTGAAAAATAATACTATTTTTGGTCATAATGCACAGCTTGCCTTCTTTAAATTGCCTCTCCTCATCTTAGCTCCTATTCTTTATTTTCAACCATTGTCACAGTATCGTTATCTTCTCAACTTAGGAACCCCCTAAAACAATTCCACTACAGTAGTCCTGACAGGTTCTTGAGTTTCACTTCCTGCTCTTTCACAAACACGCTCCTTCCCATCATTAACTATATACTCCTCCCACTGTACATCAATTCCACTCATGAAGATGGCTATCAGTGCTTCCACTCATCCTTAGACCTGTATACTGAAGTCCCAGACAAAGAATACTTACTCTGTATCTGGTCTAGACATAGAAAATAACAGTGGATACAAACAAATCATTATTTGTTACTTATAACCACACATGTCCAATATATACACTTTGTCGAGTCCAGGGGAGTGGTTGGTTCTGCTAAGGCAATTTTCATTGTCTAGACCAGATTCAGAGGGTTATGAACCCCACTGGAGCAGAGAGCTCCTTGCAGGCGACTTATATTTCCTTTGTTCCAGATGAGTTCTTGAGTTTGCAGAAATGTGTGATTTGAAGATTGAGTATATGAATGGATGTCTATTGATAAAATTAATACATGCTCCTTTTAATAATTTTTTTAACGTTTTTATTTATTTTTGTGATAGAGCATGAGCAGGGGAGGGGCAGAGAGAGAGGGAGACACAGAATCTGAAACAGGCTCCAGGCTCTGATCTGTCAGCACAGAGCCCGACACAGGGCGCAAACCCACAAACTGTGAGATCGTGACCTGAACCAAAGTCGGACGCTTAACCGATGTAGGATGCTTAACTGACTGAGCCAACCAGGTGCCCCAATACATGCTCCTTTTAAAGCAGGAAATGAAAACTCTACAATAAAAAATGTATTTAATTTAACACTTTCCAGCCCTCTTTAGCCACACATTTACCTTTTTTTCTCTGAAATCTATTAACCTCTTGCAAAAATTTAGTGCATATTTTGCATTTTGTACAAAAAAAATGTTTACAAGGTGTTGTAAAAGTTGTGTTGGGTGATAAAGTTGACAGTCGGAAAATTGTCTCTACATATAGCAATCTTTTTCATTTCTCTGACTTGAGGCAGATGCAGGAGAAATAAGAATGAGTGGACAAAAGAATAATAAGTATATTTCATTTCTACTTTAATAAATTAGACTAATGTAATAGGGATACATTAAAATTATACTTTTTTAGACCTCAATGTTGGCTGTTAGCATTCCTTAAAAAATAATATATTAAATATTTTAGCATTTAAAAAAGCACCGCACATAACACAGAACAATGAGTGGATTTTATATGGAATAGTGATTGCATTATATCCTCACTCAATGAAAAGAGAATAAAAATCTTTCAAAAACATGGACCTACAGAAACTTAAGTTTCCCTGGACTAAGGTCTTAACAGTTGAATGCTTAAGAGATTGTCTAATGCCTTCAAGAGGCCTAATAGATACATGGCTTCATTTCTTTCATTGCTGAATATGCTTAGGATAATCCTGACTCACCACAGCTTAATGCCTGGTCACTCTCAAGCATCAAACACAAGTGGTAGAGACGAAGAGAAAAAGACAAAATAGCCACCTACTCCTCAGCTTTGAAAGTGGGTCAATGAACTGTGTTAATGCATTAGAGCTGCAGTGTCCCTAAGACACTTAAAAGGAGAGAAAGGAATAAAAAGAATTAGAGCATGCTATCCTATGGTCTCTCTTCCTTCATACATTTATATGGTCTGTTCTGTTGCTCTGCTTGGGCTGGGACCTGCTGAAAATTGAAACCAGCTGCAGAGTTTTAAAAGGTGATGGTTGTCTTCATCTTTCCTTGGAGGAGAAGGCTAGTGTTACTTTACCAACAAGCAGACAAGGGAAATTCTATAACTCTTAAATAAATCTATTTAAACAAACAAGCAAATAAATAGGGCATACACACAAACAAAACTATTTCCTTTAAATGCACGTTAAGTTTTTACTAGATGTTAATATCAGAGGATATTGTCATTTTGGTCAAAAATTTCACAACAAGTGACCAGTCTCATATATAGCAGTCTGTGTATCAGTCAAATTCAATCAGTGATGTAAAACATGACTACATATAGGCCAAACTTCTCTAATTTAATTCCGATAGGTGGACAAGTGTAGCACCTGTGCGGATGCGATGCACATGATGCAATGTCACAATAGATTAGCTTGAATCACATTATAATGAGATGTGAGGGAATATAATACGCCACATTAAAATAGAATGAAAAAAAATGGATATACAGCATAGCTTTTTATGGGAAACAAATTATGGAAGTCTGGGCAAACAAACTGTGAAAGCAAGTCATTTCAATTTATTTACAGGTCAAATCTTCACTCTAGTAACACTCAGCAGAGGTACCATCATCAATAGTCAAAGCTTAATATTACTGCCATTTCTAATTGCATCGGTTGGAGAATTGGGACGTTAGTTGTCAGGCCTAGATGTCACTGTTTTTTCCTTTGAAAATTACTGATATTGGTTCAGGTTTATTCACTGAACCAGGAGGCTAGTTTTCTAAGTAAAATATTTTCTAATTATATTCTTTCTGTATTTTCCTGTATAACATATGTTTGAATTTAAATATATTGTCTTAATGGTGTATTAATATTCATCCTCAGACCCCAGCCCAGCAGCTCCCTCTTACTACCACGTTTATTTTGGTCTTAGCAATCAGAAGCTATAGTGTTTAACTTATCATGGGCTCTCTGAAAACTTGAAAGGTTAGAGGCCTGTTTTGCATACTGTATTTGAAATCACTCACTAGGCACACTACATCCTCATGAATCAATTTCTTAGACTGTTCCTTGATCACTGACCCTAGCTGAAAATGATACGGGGTAGAGAGAGGAAGTAACAGTTGGTATTCCCTATCTTCCTGTCATAGAATTCTGGTGTCTTTCTATTGGAAGGTCTCAGATCTACAACATGATAAATGGTATTGAAATCACAGCCAAAAAAGTAGCATTGTACTCATCTCTTCTGGGTATAGAGTTCCTCAACCAGCTATTTCTAATTTCCAAAAGGAGTTCCTGAATATATAGTTTAGAGTAGCTTGTTCCAGAGATTTTGTTTAAAAATATATGTTGAGTGTGTTGGGCAACTTCTTATAAGCAGTAAGTGTGGCATAATCAATTCATGTCTCTTAATGGGAGTTTATCAAGGCATGTTTGGTACATTTTAGAGTAGGAGTGAAAAGCCAAATTAGATTATATTTTTGAGAGATAAAAATTAGGAGTTGAGAAGATTGAGTTTCATCCATTTGCCTTGAAGAGTCATTCAAGGCTTCTGTGCAAAAGACTGACATGTAAATAGAGTTTTATGAAGGACAATTTGATACTCTTAGAATAAGTTGGAGTTAGGCACATGCTTAGAACAAATGTATCATAGAATGTTTTATCAAAGTATTCATCCATAATTTGTAATATTTCAATAATTAAAAACTTTACAACAGTATTTACCTAAAAACTTTACAAAAGCCTTATTTTCTCCCTAATCTGGAGGAGTTTAACTACTTTGCCCAAACAATTATATAATATATATTCATCTATCTCATAATTTTATGATGACAAGAGTTGAGGTAAAATATGCACTCCTTGAAAGGATCATCAATGTACTGATCACCTTGTACTGCCAGTACCTACCACTGTGCCTGAAATGATTTGGAGTATTAACACAGGTTAACTGTCAATAAATGCAAAAATAAGCGAATATAAGATTTGCTTTGCTTTTCTTCTAATATGGTATGTATGGTATGGGAGGATTTTTTATTCTTGTTTTACATATACACTGTATATATGTGTGTGTATGTGTGTGTTTGTGTGTGTGTGTGTGTGTGTGTGTGTGTGTGTGTGTGTGTATGGACAAAAATCAAGTCCTACTTGTTCTCAAAGGTACTCCTACTAAATTCCTATCATTCTGAATTATAAATCAATAGAAAGTAGCTAAAAACACAGTTTCCTGTGGCTAAAATGTCCTTATTTTTTACTTGGCAATGATGTTGATTTTAATCAATAGAAAGTTATTAAAATACATTTTATTAGACTTGTTAATAGGATTTAAAATGAAAAAGATATTAAATAAGCACAATATTAGATTCTATTAATTCTTGCTCTTTTCACATGTTAATTACCACTACAGTTAGAAATGAATTTCTTGTTTACTTCCATGATTTGTGAGTCAATGAAATATATTGATAGAGCACTACATAGTAGATACAATATGAAGTTTAAAGTAGTATAAAAAATTTGAGATGAGAAATATCTTTAGTATAATGATACATTTGAAATTTGTCAATTGTAGAAGTAGTATTTAAGTATTGCTCTGATTAAAAAATTCAATTAAATTATTAATTTATGAGGATTCATCTACCTGGAAGTAGAAAAATAGAGCTTATTAAAATTATAAAAGGCATAATTTTTATCATATTTCAATGTTGATACTCATGGATTCAAGTTAAATTCAAGTACTAAATTTCTTATAAACTATAATTTTAAAGTAAAACCATACAAGATACAATTTCCCATTGAAATGGTGAAATATGAATTTTTTAAAAGATCTAGAAACATTTTGTTTCAAGAGAGAAAACTTAGAATCACCATTTTAAAAGCTCAGCTTTTTTCTCACAGGCTAAATATTTTACAGGTGTGATTAATTTCAGACACAATTTTCTGCCCCTGCTCTCACCTGCTGGTGGATTTAATTAGTCATCGGTGCCTAACTTTGAGAAGACAGAACTTGAAAATAACACCTGGAGACTTCCACTTCATTTGACATAAAATTAGAAGAATGTGTCCTTAGTAAAATACTTAGAAAATTCAGTAATAGATATTATTTTCCTAAAAGAGAGTGGGAGGGTATATCGTGTAAAGAGGCAGTTTTGAAAATGTTTCTGCTAAGATAAATACCATATGATTTCACTCATATGTGGAATTTAAGAAACAAAACAGATGAACATAGGGAAAATAAAAAGAGAGAGAGAGAGAGAGGCATTGTATAAAATAGACTCTTAACTATACAAAACAAACTGAGGGTTGTTGGAGGGGAGTTGGGTGGGGTAATGGGTTAGGTGATGGGGATTAAGGAGAGCACTTGTGATAAGCAATGGGTGTTGTATGTGATGAATCACTAAATTCTACAACTGAAACTAATATAAAACTGTTTGTTCACTAGAATTTAAATCAAAACTCGGAACATTAAAAGAAAAAGAATGGTTTGTATTTGGAGAACGATTCACATTTGTTTGTTTACATATTTAAGTTTAGATATTAAAACATGAGACACATATTTCCACCAGCTTAATCTTATCATTTTAATAAATCTGTCTCAATTATGGTGATGGTATGAATGAAGAGAAAAAGAGATGAGTAAAGTTTTAAAGAAAGAAAGAACAGCATTGAGGACAGAAGTGGTATAAAGGTGTGGAGTGATTGACTTCCCTCTGAGAAAGTGAGTGGCACTGACACATCGTCGGTTCCCCAAAAAAGAACTGTATGAAGTTCAGTCAGTATAAGAAAGAGTTTTGGGAGGGACGGAGGAAGCAGAGGCTAGAGGAAGAATTGGAAAAAAGTGAACATTTTTATTTAAGATAATAACTATAGCTGTGAGATACACCATTTTTACTGGTAACCTATTGCTAGGTTCTAACAACATCTCTTACTAATGCCTTATGGGCCCTCTTTATAATACAAATCACCATACCAATTCATTCACTTATTAATTTTTAATGTTACCATTGACAAAATCCCTCTGGGTGCCTATACGTAATTACCAAAATGGAGTACGATCATAAAATGAATAGAAGCTAAATTCAAAATTAAATAAAAGCAGGTCACCTACACATTAGGAAATGCCCTGATACTGAACAAGCTAAGCCATTATCAAACTGGAAACAGATGGCCTAAAACAAAGGGTGCATGAAGACAAGGATGTCCTCAGGACAAGGTGTCTTTTATTGAGGAGAGAGGGAGCTTTCATAATATAAGAAATTTTTCTTCTGGGTAACCTTAAGGGAAATGATATTTTCAAAGATATTTTATTCATTTTAAATTTACCAGTGAGCATATCCTTCTAATTCACCCCAGGATTCATGTGTGAAATATCAGTAAGAACAACACAGATACTTGGGATGTTTTAACCTGTGTCAGTTTATTGGGCAGCTGTTCATTTTTCTAGAACCTTGCTTTAAACCGGTTGGTCCACGCGCAAAAGGATTTTGGCACTTCAAAGTTTCTAAATTGTCTGCAGCAATCTAAGGCCATCCTCCCCTGATATTTACAATGCATTGCCTGGCCAGACACTGGATTCACTCTTTCAGATAACTAAATCACAGAGAAGGATTTTTTTTTAATTGTTGCTTTATCTTTTAATAATTGGTAGCTTTTGAGTTTTCGTTCAGATTCTCAGGAACTTTGGCTTTTCTATGAGACTCTGAGATTTCTAGCACAAATACAGATATAGACATTTTTGCCTAGCATGAGTTTTCATAAACTGAAGTCATTATAGTGTGATTTTCCTTATTCTTTATTAGTTTTTAAACATCATCCAAATCTGGAGCTAGATCTTCAAGAGCAGAGGGAGACTGTGGTCACCAGGTAAACATGGAAGTTTTCACTTACTGTAAGGGGCTGACTGCTCTGTTGGCTGAGATTTCTTTAATTTAGTTGCACTTTCTCTTCTTTCTTTATTCTTTGGAGATATGAACTGTACTGCAGACAAGGTTCTAAGGAAGGGGCTAAAGGTGATGAAGGAGAAGGAGAGGACCTTGTAAATGTAGAATGAAGGAATCATATTTGTGGTGTTTTCCCAAATTTGATCAGGCTATTTATTGATTTGAGCTAGAAATATATACTGTACTTATAACTATAAATACATTTACCAGTGACATTTCTTTAGAATAAAAAAAGCAGATCTGAAAGTCTGTAGCACCAAATTTTGCTTTTCACTAAAATATATTGTTTTCATAACTAGACATAAAGTCTGTCCAGAACAGAATGATTAATGTAGGCCTCTGGCATAACAGGCAAAAACACACACTTACCTGTGGATGTCTCACATCCTCAACTATCATGTCACTGGGTTTCTGCTTCTTCAGATGCACATGTTAATATCTCTGTATTATTCAATACATTGTTGATAATAAAAAAATGGATATATTGGTAAAAAAAGACACATTTTTCATTTTATATTTACTTATATATTGGTATGTAAAATGTTCCCTTCAGAATCAATCTGAGGAAAAAAAAAAGGTTTACTCTGAAATTTTGAAGGATAGGGATTTAAATGTGTTTGGCCCTTAAACATTTAATAATCTTGGGTGATGAGGGGCACCTGGGTGGTTACGTTGGTTAAGCTTCTGACTTCAGCTCAGGTCATGATCTCATGGTTTGTGAGTTCGAGCCCCGCATTGGGCTCTCTGCTGTCAGCCCAGAGCCTGCTTCATATCCTCTGTTCCCCCATCACATTGCTCCTCCCTTGCTTACTCTCTCTCGCTCTCAAATGAATAAACATAAAAAAATAATAATAATAAACTTGTTTAATAATCTTGGGTGATGAAATTAAAACTCATGAAATGAAGGGTAACACAACACAGTATATACAATGAGCATTAAGTTGGCTGATACACATAGAATGTCCCCGAAAATAAGTGAAATTGGAAGCAGGTCAGTGATTGCTGGTAGGGCCACAGAAGGCTGGAGTGGAACTCCAAATTGGTACTGACATAGTTAATATTTGAATAGATACAGGAAAAAAAGAGGTATTATTTCAAAAAGGAAATATTCATGAAACATCTGTGGTTGAGCTGAACCAACCTTTGTCAAGTGTATATTCTACCAGATCTGTGAAGGCTAAAAACATGAACAAGTTTCCTCCTTACCTTTAATGAGTTTATAACCTCAAGGTGGGAACAGACATACCAAAGTAAAGAGTGGGATAGCTGTGATAAGTATGTTAAAAAAGACATTATTTTAATGTGCTAAGGGATAAAAAATAATATAAAAATAATGACTAAAATATTTTTGAACTGGGAAAACTTCAAGGATGCAGTGACTTGAATGAGTAAGAACTCAAAAGGTAAGAAAAGGGAGAATTATCCTAGGCAGAAGGGACTGCAGGGAAAGAAGGGACACGAAAATGTACTAAAAGGGTCATGGTATTGAATGAGATCAGGGCATAACTGCCCAGCATGGCTGGGATTTAAAATTCATGAGAGGCCATGGTGGGAAAGAGAAGTCTACATTGGAGTAGAGAAGATGCAGAAAGCTTGTAGACCCCTTAGATACCTTGAGTAGTTGTCTGGATGTGATCTGGGGAGTGGCCATTATCATAGATAAGATGGCAGAAGTGCAAGACCGGCTGCAAACTGGGCAACTTGCAATGGCCAGTAGAAGATAAGGAGGAACTGAATATTATCCCATAGCTATAGAAGTTGGTTCGGGTCAGTTATAAAATCATGTTCAAGGGGCGCCTGGGTGGTGCAGTCGGTTAAGCGTCCGACTTCAGCCAGGTCACGATCTCGCGGTCCGTGAGTTCGAGCCCCGCGTCAGGCTCTGGGCTGATGGCTCAGAGCCTGGAGCCTGTTTCCGATTCTGTGTCTCTCTCTCTCTCTGCCCCTCCCCCGTTCATGCTCTGTCTCTCTCTGTCCCAAAAATAAATAAAAGGTGAAAAAAAATAAATAAAATCATGTTCAAGGTGAGGAGGTAAATAAGAAACACATTTAGTGAAAAGATAATAAACTTAATTTTGGTCAGTTGGCCAAGTTGTCACAAAAATCAAAGATAATTGTATGTTAATAAATACTGTTTAAAGTAACAAAATCCCTCATTATTATTTTTTTTTCTAAATATCTCAAGGCCACTTGGGCTGTGAACAAACACAGAATTAGTCGAGCAGTGAAACATAAAACAAACTAGAATAGGTAGCCAAGTAGAGATAGTGACTATAGAACATAATGCAGACAAAGTTTAGAAGGTATGGGATGAAGGTATGTACCCTGCATACCTGTGAGACAGAGAAAAGAATTGAAAAAGAAAACTGACGATGATAATTCTGGAAGAGTGGGGAATCATGATTGATTGAAACATTGAGGTCCCATTTTTGAGAACCTATTAATAATTCAGGAGAGATTAAGCAACTCTGGAAGTTGTTAAAGTAGTGGTGTTGAAAATAATATAGTGAACAATTAAGGGTGAATTTGTACACCATAACACCAAACCAGAGAAATACAGCACATATATAGTGACTGATGTGGAACATATACAGAAAACAGAAAAGTAAGGGCATTTACATCAAAGTACAGTCTTGTGTTATGTAATCTCATTTCTATGTGACCGTACCATTTATTTTCACTTAGAATATTTCTGTATTTTGGGAACTCACTTTTTATTCATGTGTACTCTGCACCTAGAATAGAAATACAAGTCAAGATAAATGAGTCATCTAAAGCAGTCATAAAATCATGTCAGAGGAAAATACTTATTTTACATTTTTTTTTCATGCGGCCTAAAGCCTATAGGCTCTAGAAAGGCAAATAAGCCAGGATTGTGGATTATGAGTGAAAAGAATAAAGAAATTCTGGAGCAATATGTACAAAAGATCTCACTTTATGTTGAATTTGAGGCTGCATTTCCAAAGCAGTGAGATTAAAATTATAAAGCACTAAAAGGGCACAGTTAATTTCTCCCACTGATTGATCATGAAAATTACAAAATACGTTTATCATCAAGGAAACGACATTTATGTAAAAAAATGGACAAAGGCTTTCTGTCGGGATGTTGTTAGATCATCTTCCAAGTCAAAACAGTTGTACATTTTGTTAATATGTTACTGGAATAATACAAGACTTCACATTTAGCACTGGATTATGTGGCCTGCTGCCAAAATTTGTAGCTCTGATTACAAGGTGCAAGTTTAAGTAGTTCCCCATTGATTTATGTCTGATACATTATAATTCACAGAAACGGTAAGCAACTAGATTTGTTAATTAGAGAGTAAAATATATTTTTGTTCTGTTTTAGTACTTTTAAGTTTTGAGGCTAAGGTAAAACAAAAATACACAGTGTGATAAAAATCCACCACATTAAAAAATTCATAGCAACTTAAAATCTTGGATATGGAACTTAGTATAATTTATTTTTTAACTCTTGTTGCCAAACAAGCATAATTAAAGGGATGCAAACTCACCTGTGTAAGTTAACAAAGCTTACAATAAATACCATTTCTGTATTTAACAAATCAGTTTATATTAAATAAGTAATACATACACTTCTGTTTTAGCAAGTAGTGTTATAATCACTGTAAAACCCCAGAGGACACTTCATTTTTAAGTATGCTTAAAAATTACTTACTTACATTACTTACATTACTTTTGGGGGTTTTAACCTCCTATCAATAGTTTAAATACAACCCCCATTCAACATGGATTATTTTAGTAGTTCTAATTTATAACCATCTAAATTATATTTTTCAGAAGATAAAATGCTCAGGTCATTATCTCATGGCTCGTGGGTTCTAGCCCAGCATTTGGCTCTGGGCTGACAGCTCAGAGCTTGGAGCCTGCTTTGGATTCTGTGTCTCTCTCTCTTTCTCTCTGTCCCCACCTGCTTGCACATTTTTTTTCTCTCTCTCTCTCAAAAATAAACAAACATTAAAAAATAAAAGAAATAGACCAAAATGAAAGAGAATCTAGTGCACGAATACGAAATATGTTGAAATTTTTATTTTAAATATTGCCATCATATGCTACATTTCATCCAGTAATTCTTAATTATACTCTTAAAATGAATTCAGCCGAGCATTTTTTAGAGGTGAAATTTTACAATACCACTGATATTTTTACTTCAGAGACTTTCCTCCATTAATCCATGTTATTGTGACACCAGAAGATATCCCCATTTTTAGTAAAGCACTTATGATTTACTGTGTTGGCCAATAGCAACTAATAGCTTGACCGTGGGGAATTTGTTTAACTGTCTGGACAGTTAAACCACATATTTTTGCATGGAGCCATCTAGTCTGAATACCCAAGATGTAGAGAAAATAAGAAGCAGTGAGAGACGAGCAAGAGCCCCAAAACAGATAATAAGAAAAAAATGAAATTCATGTGGTACAACTTGGGGCCGATTCTAACCAGCTTCAACTATTTAGGAGCGAGTGAGAGCTGGAAATGAGGCAGTCATCTTCAAGGAGCAGGACAGGGTCAGTGTAATAGGTGGAATTGGAACAGTTGGCCATGGGACACTACGGATGTAAGTGGAATTTGCCTACCCCAGGGAAACTCATTTAGCATGAGTATGGAGGCTAGCATCTTTCTGTCTAATGGCTGAAGTACAAAGAATTTCTCTCTTGCTTTTCTGCATACAAGACCCAGGGGACATAGAAAGAGAATGAATCCAAGAGACATGGAAACAAATGTATTGGAATGGGTTGTATGGGGTGCTGTTATCTGACAGTGTTACAGAAATATAGAGGGGTCAGATAGACTCCAAGACCTTTGACTTTCTCTGTGGAAGACCATTTCAGAATCTTACTGGTGAGACAAGGATACCAGAGGCCTCCTAGGATACATTCCTGGGTCAGTTAGGGGCAGATAGGTAGGAATACTTGTAGATGACTAGGTATTCTTTACAGAGACAACCTCATGATGAAATGTGTCATCAGGAAAAAACCTGAATTCTAATGCTGATTATTTTCCATTTTACTTTGAATTAAATTGAAATCCACCCTCGTCTGCTAGATGCTGTATGAGCTCACCCCCTGCTCTTTGCTTGACCTCATCACCTAAAATGCCCTTAGAGCTCTCTGCTCCAGTTACTCTGGTCCTTTGTTCCAGGTGTTTGTTCACCAGAGGACTTCCCTAATCACCCTATCTAAAAATAGAGCACAACCCCCTCCTCATTACTCACCCTGACTTGCTCTATAACATTTAGCACTTCCTGGAATATTATACATTGCTTTGCTTGCTACCTGGTTTTAGTAGATTGTAAAATTCCATGAAAGAAAAATAATTGAGTCCTGTTTTATTACGTGTTGTATGCTGTAGATGCAGAAGTATTCACTGAATGAAATAATGAATAAAAGCCTCATTCTACTTAGCTACTATTATCCTTCTTTACCGTAATAAAATGTATTAAGTATACTGATGTGAAAACATAGTTGAAAGTTGGTAGGTAGGAGATATGTGTATGGGTATTGATTTAAAACCAATTTTGGGGAAGGAGGCACCTGGGTAGTTCAGTCAGTTTAGCATCCTACTTCGGCTCAGGTCATGATAGCATCCTACTTCAGCTCAGGTCATGATCTCACAGTTACTGGGTTCGAGCCCCACATTGGGCTCTGTTTGACACCTCAGAGCCTGGAGCCTGCTTTGGATTCTGTGTCTCCCTCTCTCCGCCCCTCCCCTTCTCTCACTCTCTCTCTCTTTGTCTCTTTCAAAAATAAATTAACATAAAAAAATAGTCTTGGGTGACAAAGATACTATTTGGCAGAATTACTCGGAGGGGTTAAACAGTATATCCATTCCTCTCTACTCAATAGTTTAGCACCTAAATATTCCAGCAATTGGATTATAACATAAAATTTGTCGCCGTAAATAGAATAATATCACTTGTAAGTTGGCAAAATCTTTACATTTCCAAAAAAAAAAAAAAAAAAAGAATGTTCTTCCTTAGTCTGACATCTTACCTTAATATAAGTAGGTCAAAAGAAGACCCCCAGAGGGTTGGTTGATTATTCTCAAGCAATATTAAAATGTACTAATTGCAGATTAAAACAATCAAATGTACTTGATGTGTTTAGATTTCATTACACCTCCATAATAAAAGAAGAAAATATATTTCCTTCATCCCTATCACCTGTGGTAAGAGAGTTCAAATAGGGGGAAATATTCTATCTAAAATAATATCCTATATACCTAATATTTGGAAAATATTAAATAATCCTTTGATAAGTATATAAATATCCCAGTTCTTTGGCCTAATCTATTTTTAGATAGAAAAGCATCCTATATTATCCAATGTCACTTTAGCTTAATATAACTTTCAATGTTTAGAAACCATATTTTAAATCAAAAACTATATTTATCTTTGTATCTGTTACACAGTGACTTGCTGGAAAAGCATGACTTACAGTATGCTATTCTAGATCATGAAAAGAATATGAAAAATGAATAAATAATAGCCCCTAAAAGATTGTGAAGGAAAATATATCATATTTTCTTCAGCTATCATTGCACAGGAAAGAGGAGAGGATAGATAATAGAAATACATAAGACTATGTCATTCTCATTCCCAAATAATATATAAAACAATCATCTTGACCTAACTTTTTTAGCTTATAGTTCAGTATTGTATGTTGATAAATTATTAGATACTTTTATAGTTAATCTTTATTCATTCTCTTTTGGGTATAATCAGATCTCTTGGAATATAGTTTTTATGGATTACACATATGTTGGAATCCAGTTACACTTTCGAGTACTTAAATCTTTATTTGATTTTAGGAAAAACACAGTGTAGGCACCTGTATTCACTCTTAGAACTCTGCTATGGACTGTCCTTTGATACTTTATATAATTTCATCATCATTGACTAAAGAACACTTCCACAATCTAATCCTGAAACATCTTCACTCCAATGCAGATATGTCTAAATGGACAACATCAGTAATTTTCTAACTAATTTTAGAACTATGGTGGGAGAAGTTGAATGATCCAAACAAACATCTTTCTAACCATTAGGAGGAATGTGTTGACATCTTTTACATTCCAAACAAAAGATACCTGTGTTGAAATGAAACTTTGACTTATTTTTTCTCCACATGTGCTTTCTTCAAAAATATTTTGGCCCTATGATTATTAGATAATGCTATCATCTGTGAGGAGAACTGATGGATAGTGAAGGAAGACAGATATCCTTATTACTTCAGAGTGAACTGTGAATTGTACACAACAAATGAGCTGTGCCTTTCCACACAAAAACCTATTAGTCTGAACCATATAAAATGGTCATTTTTGTAGGTTGAAAGTTGTATACCAGCAATTTCATATGGTTCACTGAAATAACTTGTTACCTGCTTCTATGAAGGTTAACCATCATCTACTAAAGATCTTCAATATTTCATAGGCAATATGAAAATCTATTGATAAATCTATTTTAAATGATCTTGAAAGATACCACATGTTAAGTATAGTTTTTCAGTTGTAAACACAGTGCAAAGGCTGAATCTAGACATAAATATCATTATTTGCTTTACCTTCATGTAATGATTACCTTCATGTAATTGACCTTCATGTAATTGACCAAATTAATTAACTTTCAAGGGGGCATTGATGACTTCATCTGTTAAATAACAAGGGAGATGTAAAAAAAAATTAAGGTAGATAAGAGGAAGCAACAAAATATTGGATTTTCATGAATGAATATTATAGTTACCTGAAAATATTGGTATTTCTTACATTCTCAGAAATCATACTACTTCAAGTTTCATTATGAAGACATACTAAAAAGAACTGGATAATTTCCAGTTTTTCCTAATCTTTTCTTCTCACTATTTTCCACTACTGTCTCCCATACAATAGAGAGAAGATACCACTCTCAGGTTAATGGAAAACTCAAAATAAAAACAAAAATAAACACAGGGTAGTGTACATCTTATTTTCCTTCTGTTGTCGGAAGCAATTATATATTTTAATTTAAAGGATATTTAGTTGAGCTGTTGACCATGTCAGCTGAAGACATCAAAAACCTGTAAGACATACTAAAATAAATTTTCTTTTAACAAATATACCTTATAAGATAGTTTAAAATGGAAAACCACTATCATGTATTTTCAGAGTTTTGAATCTACTGGTCAAACTTTTGTCCTGCCCCCTGTCTTTAAACAGTCAAAATGGAAGAGAGGGACAGAAAGAAAGAGACAGAGAGAGAGAGAGAGAGAGAGAGAGAGGAGAGGAGAGAGAGAGAGACTGCTTGTTAAAACGTGGACTAGTTTTTGTACATTTAAACTAATGTCAAAGAGCAGGATCCAACACAATGAGCCGAGAGTTCATATTTACCCAGAAATTCTTTGTTCTAATGACTCATTGAAAAGAAGGATTATAAGTTTAGGATATTCATATAAATTTAATTTGACCACATTACCTCTTAGTTGGCTCATAATTATCTCCAAGTAATATTATAAATAATTACTTGAAATGCTTCATTTTGCTATACATCATGAACTAACTAAATTAAGAATTTAAATTATGCTGCTTTAGTATTTATAGTTAATCATATTTTCACTTCATGAACAGCTTCTAATTGGGAATTTGAGTTTAAATTTAATAATAAAAAGCTGAGCTGATTCGAGTTATTGTTGAAAAAGCTCTTCAATTTAACTATTAATTAAGATAATATAGTTTTTAAGTAGTGTCCCTTAAACGATTTTGAGCCCTAGTAAATTTTATGTGATCTATCATCTTTAGATTATTATAAAGATTCTTCAGGTTTTTTTGTTTTTTTGTTTTGTTTTGTTTTGTTTTTACTTAATGTATAGGAAGGTAGTATTTATTTTTTTTCCAAATCCACTCATTGGAAATTAAACTGAATTATAATATGAGAATGGTAATATTACAATTCCTTTTACCAAATAAATAGGAAGCAAACTTGAGAATTAAACATTTCTGATGTCTTAAAATTTAAAAAAAAATTGGAAGCATTTAGAAGATGCATGTGATGGGCTTGTTAGCTGTAGCATTTTAGAAAACTCAGTTCATGTCTACCAATCCCAGTGTCTTCACCATATCCAAATTACATGCTTATCTCTTCCATTAAGCATGTTTTAATTCCCACAGCTAACCTTTCTCTTGCCTATAAAATCCCAAAACATATGTTTTTGTGAATCCCATTGCATTTGTCACTTTCAACTTGTATTGTACTTCTCTATGCACGTGTCTACATACATATGTCTCCAGTGGACAACAAACTTCCTGAGAGGAAGATCTATTTTTACACACCTTTATGCTCTCTAAAATACTTAGCAATTTCCTCAGAGAAAATTTATGACTTTCTGCTGTAGAAGTAATTTTATTACTTACTTAAAATGTAGATTCCAGAGATCACTCTTTAGTGCTATGCTGTGAAACACAGTACCTACTACCACATGAGTCTGTTGTGGACTTGGCATATGCTCAGTCTTATTGGTGATATTCTATAATTGTGAAGTGCACAACTTTTAAAGACTTAGTACAAAATATGTAAAATTTCTCATTAGTAATATTTAAATATTGACTGTGTTGCAATGATAATAATCCATTGAATATATTGGCTTAAGTAAATTTTTTTAATTAATTTCATTTGTTTCTTAATGTGGCTTTTGGAAGACTTAAATTACCTATGTGTTTCACATTATATATCTTTGGACATTATTGTTTTAGATATTTTTATTCAATTAAATTCTGTGTAGTACAGAAATCTATATAATTTTTTTAAGACCCTCAAGTGGGGTGCCTACATGGCTCAGCTGGTTAAGCATCCGACTCTTGATTTTGGCTCAGGTCATGATCTCCTGGTTTGTGGCTTGAACCCTGCATGGGGCTCAGCACTGACAGTGTGAAGCCTACTTGGGATTCTCTTTCCCTATCTGCCCCTCTCCCACTCATGCTCATCTGCCCACACACTCTGTCTCTTAAAATGAATAAATAAACATTAAAAAAAAAGAAAATAAGAATACACATGTGCTCTTTCTCTTTCTCTCTCAAAATAAATAAATAAATAAACATTAAAAAAAAAAAAGACCCTCAAAGGATTATCTTGTATTTAAAAGTTTAAAAATGATCAGGTTGGTAAATTCTATCAATGAAGAAAAGTCCTTGCATTAGGCAGTGCTGGCTTGATATACTTGTAAGGCAAAAAAAAAAGAAAAGGTTGCCACCTTTCTGAATGGCATACTTAATGAATAACAAAGCTTACTTGAGGTCATTAGAAACAATTAGCACCTTGTCTGCTATAGTAAACAGGAGCTCTGTTTTCAGTAAATGATGTTTCTTGCCAGGTTCAAATGAGGCTAGTATCCTAGGAAAAGACCAGGCAAGGGAACATAGAACTAGAAAAATTGTGCTTGAGGGTTTGGCTGTTAATGTTAGGTGGTGAGTAAGCTTGATTAATTTACTTATTGATCCTTTATTGTTGTAAATTGAACATATTTGAATGGATTGTTGGAAAAGTAGAGAATACAGATAAGAGACATTAAATTTTTGATTCGACAAAAATCAAGAATGCATCACTTTCCCTGTATGGAGGGAGTAATAAAATGGGATATTTAAACAAAAATACCTTTAGAATTAATTTAATGAAAAGCAGAGTTTTACTCTAGACTGAATTTATAAAGACACAGCTGCAATTCATCCTACCATTCAGATATAACAGAATGGACAATATTGTAAAGCAGAATGTCGATAATGATGCTTTTAGGGAAGGAAACACATCTATTTTAAAGCATTTCACTTTATTCTGATTTTACCCTACAGACGAAAAAACAAAACTTATGTTCTTGAAAAGCAGCTTGATTAAAAATCACCCACAGGACAGTTATATTCTTCCTGAGATCCTGGCTAAAGCACAGCAGATAGATTTTTAAAAATATAAACAACAATATGTATTCATATCAGTTGATTAGTCGAGCCTGTCTTCTTCCCTTTAAACAATCCCTTTAAGAAAAATAAACTACTTTGGCATCTTTGCAAACACAAGTGGGTGTTGCACTGCAAAGAACCCTTTAGTGTTTTAGATTCTCGACAAGGCTTACTGCGAATGACTTAATAGCCTTCTGAGAGAACTGAGGTTGCATTTTGTGCCACTGTGAATTTAAATCCAGGTCACAGAGATGTTAAATAGCAAATGACACATTTACTGTGCCACCCAGCTGCCTCCTCTAATGCACCAGGACTGCCTCCTGAACAAAGTCAGCATGCCAATGCTAGAATGTGTGCAAGTGGTTTTGTTGATCAGAGTAATGCTAAAAGAAGAAATTCTGCCCACAATTAGAAAGCTACTTAGCTCAATTGCTAATTCACCCCTGAAGTGTCAAATAAATGACTTGCCTCTCTGAAGGAGCTATAACCCTGCACCTCATGAGTGAAAAATTTTCAAGCTGTTCAGTGAGTCAGCCTTGAGATTGAAATACTCGTAGAGAATGTTCCCTATGTTAGAAGACAGAGGTCACAGGCTATCGTCATCAAGCTACTGTAATTAATCTTTTTAAAAGATGTTTTGCCTCAAGGAAAACTTGTTAAATTATAATCATGCTTATTTTGTGGTTGTGTATGAAGGATTATCCATGTTGATGAAATCCTAAAAGATTATCTCTTTAATCATGCTACAATTTCACAAATGCTTTCTTCAAAATACTCTCTCTGGTATAGCTCCCTTCTGCGAATCAATGCCATATCATTGATTAATTTCAAAGTTAAAATTGAGAGGCAGATAATCTGTGAAGGGCAAGAGCTGGAGGCATTCATTCTTGATGTCCTCTGAGAGCCATAGCATCATAGGAATCATAGGAAGAGAACATGGAATGTGTCTGTCAACTGGGAGGAAGACAAATCACCTACCTGAAGATATTTTTCACTTGTCAGACCCGTTAATATAACTCAATTTTGAATGATATCTCTTGACGAGGCATGTATTTGAATCCTAATAAAACTGTTTCTTGACATGGGTACATGGGAATGAGCTGGGGAATGCCATATACACAGGCCTGGCACTCATCCTATTTGCTGACCTGTGATTTCTGAGTTTAAGGCCTTGTTTATAAAATTTTCAAATTCTGAGATTCAGCTAGATTAGGGAAATGCCAAGTGTGTGTCGTATGACTGTTGTTCATTCACAAAGACACATGAGCTGTCTCATTGTTTAAACCAAGCTCACATTTCCTGAACCTGTAGGACCAAAGTTATTTTGCAAGATAAAGTTAAAAAAATAATATATTGTGAAAAAGTAAGCATACATTTATTTAGATTCAAAACACCTGCTCTTCAAGTATACTGAGGTGTATTGTATACAAATTTGTATTCCAAATCAGAGAACATCTTCAAAAGTGTCTTCCAGACTAATCACACTCGTTCCCATTAAAAATAGGAGAGGAAGAAATATTTTTTCCACTGATATATACTCTTCTCTGTTTCTTCATTATCTTTGGGGTATTTCAGGATACCAAAGAGATTACTGCATGTTGGGAAATTATTCTAAATAGAATCCTGGTATTAGTTTTTTACTGAGAACTGGGGAGATACGGTAAAGTGGTAAGCTCATTTTCACTCATTCTTTGGTCACTATTTCTCTGCATTCTGTTTCTTCTGTGTGCAAAGCACGAAGCCAAGTGCTTTGAGAAACATAAAGGTGAATCAGATATTTATATATTTATTCTGCCCACACAGAATTTATAGCACTTTAGAAGAGATGAGCTATATACATAAATATCTATACTACAATAAAAAGTATAAACCATGAAGGAAAAGCCTTATCAATTTAACTACATTAATATGTAAAAATTCTAGGCATCAAAAGTTAACATTTTATTATAGTGGAACTATAAGTCACAGAATGTAAGAAAGTATTTTCAATGGATATTGCTGACATAGTAATAAAATCTAGAATATGTAAAGGACTTTCAAAAAAAAATCCAAACCAAGATTAGAAAATAAGGTAAAAATATGATCAGGTAATTAATGAAAACCGAATTGCCAATAAAACATGAAAGGTTACTCTAACTCAATAATCATCAGATAAATGTAAATTGAAACCATGAGATAAAATAAACATTAATTCCACAAAAATTTTAGGTCTGATAACACCAGCATTAGAATGTAATGCTATGGGAAATCACAATCACAATCATAAATATATATACATAGGGGCGCCTGGGTGGCGCAGTCGGTTAAGCGTCCGACTTCAGCCAGGTCACGATCTCGCGGTCCGTGAGTTCGAGCCCCGCGTCGGGCTCTGGGCTGATGGCTCAGAGCCTGGAGCCTGTTTCCGATTCTGTGCCTCCCTCTCTCTCTCTGCCCCTCCCCCGTTCATGCTCTGTCTCTCTCTGTCCCAAAAATAAATAAACGTTGAAAAAAATTTTTTAATAAAAAAAACAAAAACAAAACAAAACAAATATATATACATATATATGTACATATATATATGAATGTGTATATATATACACATATGATTACATATGAATGTATACATTCATATATACACACATATATATAAATTCATATATACATATATATTCATATAAATACATGACTATATATGTATATATATAGTCATACACACATATATATATAAATATATATGTATATATATATATACATATACATACATACTTCTGGTGGAACCATAAACTAAGGAGAGCAGTTTGCCATTATCTAGGTAAATTGAGGGCATACATACTCCAAAAAGAAATTCCATTCCTGGGCTTATGCCCATATTAACTAGTGTTCTAGCTGGAAACAGGTGGGAAAAATAGATCATCTACAAAAGTTTGAGTAGGCTTTAGAAAAATCAACAAAGAATTGTAGTATATCCCAAGGACAAATGTCAGCAGGGAGTCACTACCAGCTCTAGGCTGGAAGATGCAGAGGGGTTACTGGAAGCAGAAGAGAGTGCGATGGCTGTAAAACAAGGCTATCCAACAGGAGCTGTGGTTCTCAAGAATCAAAAAGGCAGCCAAATGAAGTGATTCAGGTGGGAAGGAGCCTGAGGTATAAATAACCCAGACTCATTCTCCTTTTGTCTTCTGATAACCTATGAATGCGACCTAGCGAACCACAAGACCGAGTAAGAGAGCCTCTTGGTTAAGTCACTAAATGTCAGACACCCAGGGCACAAAGCAGAATGGGGACCCGGAGAGGGCAAATGGATATATTCAGTATAATGTATAAGAAAACTCTTGCTAATATACATAAAGAAACTTCATCCTAGCACTATTTATAAAGGTAAAAAATAGAAATAACCTAAGTATCCATAAACATGGTACAATCTCACAAAAAGGTTCTGAGGAAAAAAGGAAGCAAATACATACAGCAAATACCATTTATCACCTAAAACATGTAAAAATATCATGTAGTTAAAGATACACATAGTAAAAGTGTAAATAAATTCAGGGAAGTGATGAATGGCAAGTTTATGAGAGAGGTTACCTAGCAGAATGCAGTATTTGGTACATACTTACACTAAAAAATTATGTGTTGTTTATCTGAAATTCAAATTTGACTGGTTATCCCAGATTTTATATGGCAACACTAGTAGGGAAGGATATATAGCAGTTTCAGAGGACTGTGAGAGTTGCTAATATTTTCTCCCAGTCTGTGGTTTGTCTTTTCCAATGTTCTGTTGTTATAGTGTCTCTTGATGGACAGAAGTTATATTTCTTTAGTTGGGCAGTGGGAACACAGGTATTCATTTTGTTATTCTTTATAGCTTTCAGTATGTCTGAAATATCCCATAAGTAATATTGAAAATTTCTATGCAACAAAATGAGAACTGAAGCATGTCATAAGAAAGGTCCTCTGGATAAAGTACTTTAGGAGGTTAGAAAAGATAACTCAAAGCTAGCTGAGGGGCTCACAGAGGCTCAAAACCTCGAGCTATGCATAAGATAGAGAAAGAAGGCCAGTTTATTCTAAGCAAAGGAACTATATGAAGAAAAGCATGAAAACATGAATGACTAATGTATATTAGGAAGAAAATGAAAATAGTAATTATAATCATAATGATTACAAACAATGTATACTACATATGTTTTAAATAGCATTTCTGGAGTGCTATGTGCCAGACAATATTTGATTTTTTGTATGTTTCACTTAATCCTCTCAAAAAATCTTTGACATAAGTACTGTAATTTTCTACTTTAAAAATAAGCTTTAAAGATAGGTAATTTATGCAAGTACACATAGCTAGTAAGTGGTAGAGACAAAGTTTGAACCCCTGTTGTATGGGTTCAATTCACACATAATTGTACATTTACCCATAATAAGTACTACATCCAGCACTGAGATATCCAATGCATCTGTCCTATACTAGCCTTTATGTGCTTTGTGTTTCCTTATTTGATCTTGCAACAATCTTATGAGTTAGGTACCATCCAACTTTATAAGATGAAGCAAAGTAAGTTGCTGAAGAGTCACTGGCTACAAAGTAATGGAATTGGTATTTTAAACCAGTCTTGTAAGACTCCAAACCTGTTTACCAAGCAACCTGTTCAATGTGGAAAATACGAATGGTAAGGTAAAGGGGAATAATAGAAAATAATGCCAGAAAGTAAGATACTGGACATGAAATCATGAAATAAAAGCTAGACTTTCTTCTCTCAGTAATTGCTTGTGGCAAGGGTTGTAGAAGTGATCATTGGGAGTTTTTGAATAAGGAAATTAAAGGATCTGATCTATAATTCAAGAAGATTAATATTAAATTAATATGGATTTCACTTGACATGTTATTACCATACATTTGGGTCAGTGAGGTTTATTTAATTCACCATGCCCTTAATTCATTGTTGTCTTGCCTTAACACTTACCAGAATGTTTTACATATGTCTAGTACTCCATATTTACATATGACAGGTAATCAATAATCGCATCTTGCCTGAATAAGTAAATGAATGAATGGGATGTATAATCTAATTAATGATTAAGCCAACATGCTATTTTGTGGTTTAGAGATGTTGGGATGCAGGAACTCTAACGGGGGTTCAGAAAGACTTTCCAGATCTGTCGCTCTTGCTTTGTTAGCATAGTGTCTGATTCTAGAACTGGGTGAGTCCTGAGGGTTCTTGTGAGATTATCATTACCAGATGTTAAAAGAAACATTTCCTGAGTACCCACAAAGTAAAGCTCTCCCAACCCCCACCAAAGCAGATAGTTAAAAATACAGGGCTTTGGACTTAAATTTTCTTTATAGCAATGCTGTTTGTTGTCTAGTTTAATTCTCCTCCAGTAGAAGGGTGGAAGTGGTTTGCTTTTTTTCCAGTTTAACAGCCTTGCTTCAGTTGAGTTTTAAATACATTTGGACCTATAGGCAGTTGGTATTCATTTCAGATCAATGCATTGAATTTGAGTTCACTCAATAAAAAGGTAATTATATGAATAGGGAAGGAAAATGAATTATTGTTTGTGGTTCTATTCTAAGACAGGATTCTGGTGAAGTATACGTTTTAGAATGATTGATGACATACATTTCTTTCCACAGTGTTACCGAATCTGACTCTCATTTAAGTGTTTTTCACACACTCAAAAAGCTTATTCATGAAGAACCATCTAATGATATGTACACAGACACACACTCCCAATCACCTTCAACAAAGTCTAAAACAAAAATGATACCACCAAAGTCTCTACTGAATTCCTTCAATACATTCAAAAATTGAATTTGAGTTAATGAATTTATATAATTTAAATGTTTCCAAGTGAACGGGCTCATCTGAGTACATGGGGGAAAAAAAATCTTAGCTCAAGTCTCTGACGACAGGCTGTTCTCTAAGAATATTTCTTCATGGAGAGAATACTTTCATTGAAACTTTAAAACTACCATACGCAATAGCCTTATTTTTTCAGTAGTAAGCCAAATACTGACTAAATTTGAAATGAAATGTATCTTAGCTAAATATCAATGTATATATGAGCAAGTGTTTATTTGTTTTAATAGTACTTTTTAACGTGCTATTTGCAAGTCCCTGCTCTTCTTAGGAAACACATTTCAAGATTTTTATATCCAGAACTTCCACTTATCATCTGTCACTTCAAAGTATTTCTCCTAAAGCCTCTATCTTGAAACTGATGTCCTTAGTCCCAGGTGATTTCCACACCAGTTTTCAGAAGCAGTTTCTACACTTAAAATTCTAAGTGATGAAAACAAGAAAAACCATGTTCCACTATATACTGTATCAAAACTACACATTAATTTGCAGTTCTGTCTCAAGGTTCTTGTGGCATAGTTCTTTAATAAGCATGTTTTCTTCTGTACAATACTTCAGTCATTTCTAATGAAGACTCATCTAGTGTTAGGTTAGTATAACTACCCCCATGTTTTAGAGATATTTTCACTTTCTGGCTAATAAAAAAAATAATGATAGTACAGTTGTCTTTACATATACATAATGTGAAGGAAGTAATATTAATTTAGTTTTTAACCTTGAGCTGCAATAATAACTATTCAGATTATTTAGCAATTATTCGAAAACTCAGGTTTGTGTCTTCATTTTGTTCAATTTTTAAATGCTCTACTTCACCTATATAAACAAGAATCAAAAGCATCACTTCAAATTTTTAATTTTTTTACTTATTGTGGCAATGTGTTATAGGAAAATCAATTTTGATGCTCAAGTTATTGAGTTAAGTATGAAAGGAATTACCCATGGGGGTGGGGGGTGGACAAACCTATTAAATAAAAGAGAAATATGGACATCTTGGGATTATCACAAAGTGACAAGAACAACCATTTCCAGAGGTGATGACTTTCTGTCTTGGCAATATTTACATTTTAGGCTTTATTCGACAGAAATAAGATCTGGAATTCACATATTTGGCTTTAGGTACCTCACCTCACATTTGGCCCTTGCTCAACTCAACCTTCAGACTTCAAGTAGACGAATTTTACAGATGTGGGGAGGGAGACCAATTTGTTGCCTTGCCTATCAAAGAATTAGGCTTTCTGTACATCTCTGCATAATCAATCTCCAAATATTTGTTGACTCTCATTACTCCTTTAGAATTTTTCTTTTTGTCCTCTCTTAAAAATACTGGTTATGTAAAGTTAAATATTTAGCATACTATTTTTAAATCCAAAAGGAGAGGGAATAAAGTGGAAAGAAGTAATGGAAGAAAATATGACTGTTCAAAGCTGGGACAGAAGTAGGATAAAGTTTCTACAGAAAAAAATATATTTAATATTTATTTTGTTATCCAAAATTCTACCAAGTGCTATGAATGTCCATCAAAGTGATATTCTCTTTACTTATTTGCGTTTCTGTTTTTGAAGTTTTCATTAAAGTACCCACAAGATGCCTTCATTTTCAAAGGCTATAACTCACCTAATCGAAGATATGTTTAAATTTTTTCTTTATTGAAAAAGAAATAACCCTGGGGCGTCTGGGTGGCTCAGTCAGTTAAGCGTCCGACTTTGGCTCAGGTCATGATCTCACCGTCTGTGAGTTTGGGCCCCGCGTCTGGCTCTGTGCTGACAGCTCGGAGCCTGGAACCTGTTTCGATTCTGTGTCTCCCTCTCCCTCGGCTCCTCCCCCGCTCATGTTCTGTCTCTCTCTCTCTCTTTCAAAAATAAATAAAAACATTAAAAAAATGAAAAAGAAATAACCCATACCTTTCTTAATGAATATCAACTACTCATTTCATTCAGAATTTGTGAAAAATGTTCAGTTACCTGACAACCATTTATTTTTAAAAATTACAAGTGAATTTTTAGCGAGTGAAATTTTCTTTAACATCAATCACTCTCTACAAAAAAATGTCAGCCTAAAAATTAGATGGATTTTCTTTAAACACCATACAGAGCTGGAATTATATTGTTAAATATTTTCAGAAGTTTCATTTGGAAAATAAGATAAATTATTTAACATTAAATCCTACCTAGAAAATATGTTTGTTATACAGAATTATAAGCAAATATTAGATATTTTTTAATTTTGTAAACATAGACACACTGAAAGATTACAGTCATACCTAGTCATTACCCAAACTTACAGCTAAATTTGATATCTAAATTTAAACATGCAAGCATACATTTTAACCATATAGTTCCTTAACAGAGTCTATTAGCTCTTTTTTAAATAATCAGATTCTTGTATTTCACTTAGAGAATTTTAATTTGCTGAGTTCCAATCTTACTGAAATAGTGGTTTATTCATAGGAAGGAGAAATTATATTGTCTCTCTCTTTTTTTTTTTTTTTTTACAGGGTTTAAAATAAACCTCTTATTCATTCTCCACTAACATGAAGTTAAAGGCATATCTTTATTATGGAAAGAGAACAGAGGATGAGGTGTAAAATATGGAGAGATCTAGTCCTCTATTTTTTATGCTTCCATCATAAATCCTGGCAGAATTGGCTTTTCAATGGCATGGAATTATAAGGTATATGATTTGTTAAAAGATAAACAGTCATATTACATATTTTAAAAGTTTATTTGAACAAAAATATAGTTTTATACACTTATAGGCTGAAGGGAGCAGGAACAAGGAAATTATACTAGACAAAAAGAGGGTTGTTTGTTGCTAGTTCAGTTCTTTTTGAGGATGGCAAGGTCTATAAGGCAGATTACCTAGCTGGTACTGATCAGGTGATTACTGAGTGGTTTGAGATTCCACTTCTGGGAGGGCTTAACTTGTGATTAAGTCTCAGTGTTGTGACATAGGACTTAGCATAAGTGACTCCGTTTCAGGCATGTTTCCTTGTTTTTAACACATTCTTTTAGCAACTTCATTTGAATTAGATGGAGGAGCAGTTTCCTTTATGTTAGTAGCTGGACTACTAAGTTTTAAATCCAAGTCTGTATAATGACTTTACATTTAAATTTTGGTAAGTTTCTGAGTAACAGAATGAATGCTGACATAAAATGAGCAGGAATTTGGAGGTGTGGGGATAGTCAAGAAAGAAGGGGTGTGCCTTACATACTTGTAAACAGGTCTGTAACTTTCCTCAATAGTGCTGTGGATATTTGGACCCTAACACCTATTTTATTAAGGAAATGTTTTTGTAGGTCTTGTTTGCAATGTGCAACAAATCAATTAGCAGAAATTACATACTATGAGTGGGAACAGTGATAACATGAGCATTTGCCTTCAGAACATCTATAATTTTCCTTGAAATATCATGGTTTTGAATTTTTGTTTACCTTTATGTAATTAAATATGTATGTGTGTATATATACATATGTATGTATATATATATGCTTTTTGTGTTTGTGTGCATGTAATTTATACTTTTATTTATACTTTTATTTCTCCAATTATCAATAATGAAATTTAAGTTGAATCTTTAAAATTCTTTCCACGTAATATGAAAAATTTACATTAATTTTTCTCTTCCCCATCATTTTCAAATATTTGTAAATATAATCTGGGGTTTTAGTACCTACTATTTTAAAATAACTATTTAAAAATAGTTTTATTTAATATATTTAAATTATTTAAATATTTAAAATATTTAAAATAACTATTTAAAAATAACCAAAAATTGTTATTTTTGTATTTTATGTCTTCTCTTTAGGAATGATTTTGACACAATAAATTTCATTTGACAATGAAATTTATAGCTTGTGGTATATACCTAACATTTGGTTAATTTACTAAAGACCTTTTCCTAACCAGTTCCTCTATTACATGATTTTTCTATTTTTGCACTCTTAAATTTATTCTTTTAGCAAGATGAGTATATTATTTTTCAAGAAGTGTAAATGAATGACGGGTTTTGCAAGCTGTCGAGACTCAGAATGTTATTCCACTGATACAGAAAGCATCTGGGTCTGGCATAATGTTATTGGGTCAAAACTCTCTTTGTGCTATAGTGATTACTATCAGATATGTGCAAAGAATTATGCCAGTCATTTCTAGTCATTATCTATATTACTTATCAGTAATGGTACCAGATGGAGGACTTTTATTATCATTATATATTATCATACAGATGAGAAACTGAGGCTTAGAGAGGTCAGATGTCTTAATAAAGATTATACATAAATAAATGAATGAGTCAGGTCTTTCAAACACCAGTTCTTTCTACCTTTCCAAAATCACAGCCCAGTCAGTGTGAATTTTACTGTTTTGGGGCAGGGAACTCTGAAGCTTCCCTCTTCAAGCTCTTTTTCCTCCAGTTGGCTTTTTTATTTTTGCCTATGTAGATATGTGTAGTATTTTAAAAAGTATATATTAAAAATACTTACAATATGTAAGCATCTTGCCAGGCTGTTTCTATATGTTTTTCTACTTTCACTGAATTTTTGCCTGGAAGGGGAAGGGACTCTAATAATTATAAGGAATTAAGTATGTACATTGGTTGGATTCAACTGCATCGTGAATACAGCATATGCTAAAGGAAGCTTGCTTTCTCCCTCTCAAGTAGCCTCTTCTTTTTAGTATGCTGAAACATACTCTCAGTGGCATTGGTGTTATATCTACCTTTGTAAAATTTTGGTGTTTTGGATGCAACTCATTCTCCTTTCCTTTTTTTTTTTTTTTGTAAATTGTTCTCATATTGATTGTCTCATCTGTTTCCCACTAATCCCACTACCTCTGCCCAGACTCGATTTCCTCTTATCTCATGTCACTGACATCACAAACTTACTTTACAAATCTGGGACAAAAATTATTAGCTTTAGATTTCAGCTTTACTATGTTACTTTTTAACCTAAGAAGTGACTTTTGTTATTGTTTTCTTGAGATATTTCCCAATTTTTAAAAATTTTTTTTAAATATTTATTTATTTTTTGAGAGAGAGAGACAGACAGAGTGTGAGCAGGGGAGGGGCAGAGAGAGAGAGGCAGACACAGAATCCGAAGCAGGCTCCAGGCTCCAAATTGTCAGCACAGAGCCCAATGCAGGGCTTGAACTCACGGACCGTGAAATCATGACCTGAGCCTGAGTCAGACGCTTAACTGACTGAACCACACAGGCACCCCGAGATGTTCCCCAATCTTGACAAATGTACTTCCCACCTTTATATATTTTACCATACTACTGATGTTTTTCTCAGTTGATTTACTTTTTTAAAACTCTATTTTAGTCTTCTTTTCTTCTTTTCAGTGAAATACAGATGAAAATAAATACATGGTTATGGCTAAAATGTAATTCTTCCCATACTATCTAAATAATAAATCGTAGCTTACTTCATTTTATTTTAGGTTGCACGTGTGACAAGCGTTTCAGTGACTGAATCTGTCACTCGCTTCATGCAGTCCGTATTTTTCTCACTCAGGAGCAAATTGATCTGCTGCTCACCGTCTCTGTCAAACTGCGGTTTACTCCACCCGGTTGGTAGTCAGTATCTTTGGCAGCAGAGATACCTTCAGTTGTTTTCCTTATTGTTTTCTACTTCTTCTCCCCTGTTGCTGCAGCTACCTAGAATTTCTTTCTTCTACATCCTCTTATCCAATTTTGGCATGTGGAAAGTTGCATCATGCCAAGTCCCAGAGCCTTTTGAAGTATTCTCTGAGTGCTCCAGACGATAGGGCATTTTCACTTGAATACACTATATCTCTTATGACAAGTTTTTTTCCCCCTTAAATATTACATTTAAAAATCCATTTTTGAGTCCTGCAAGAGCAGAGGGGAGGGGATTGGATATGGAAGAGAGCTGTAGTGGGGGAAACATTCAAAAGGAAAGAGCAGGAGCAGACCAGTAGAGCCTTCAGTTGACAGAGCAGGTAGAAGGCCCATGGAAAGGGGAGGGTGAGGAAGTAGGACTGAACAGGAAGGGGATCAGACTGCAGTACAATCATAAGAAAGTCTCAGCCCGGCCAACGGTACTGTGCACTGGTACCCCCTACATGCTCATTCACTGGATAAAGCCTCCTAGGAGTTTCTCCTCCTCTGCTTGAAGGCTGTGGTAGATCCTGTTGAAAGCAATTGCATGAAAAATCTGCTGGTGTCCCATCACCACGTTCTCCCTCAGCAGTGATTCAAATTGGCTGTGAATGGAAGAAAACAGACTGAAACAACATTTTGGAATTTATCCACTTCTAAAATATGGTTTATGACTCAACTAGGCCAAGTTGTTTGATCTACTATTATAAGATTTATGAGACAGATGAAATTCATTGATTTCTGTGTAACTTTGGGACAGAGGAGACAGAGAATGGGGGGGAAGCCTATAATTGAGTTTAAGATGAATTTTTAGTAATGAGTAAAATAGGTTAATCATTATTCTTAAGCATTGTTAAAATGAATACAGAGACAACATTTTGATTTGGATTTATATGTTTAATTTCAACAAATTTCAGCTATTTAGACCAATTAAGGATCTGTAATATCTTAACCTGAACGTAAAATATCAGTCAATTTTGGGGTGCCTGGGTGTCCAACTCTGGATTTCGGATCAAGTCATGATCTCATGGTTCCTGGGTTTGAGTCCAGCATCAGGCTCCCTGCTCAGAGCAGGGAGCCTGCTTTGTATCTTCTGCCTCCTTCTCTATCTGTTGTTCCCCTGACTAATGCATGCATGCTCTCTCTCTGTCAAAAATAAACATAAAAAAAATTTTAAAAATCAGTGAGTTTTGATAAGATGATAATTCTCTGTAAATAATAATTAAATTCAAATGTATAGAAATGATACTACATCTGAAAAGATGTAAAGTGAGAGTGGGCTTTTAAAGTTTAACTCTACCGTTTGAATGGTTAATAAATCATTCTCTGTGTATAAAATACGTTTGGAGGGAAACTACATCTCCTGAAACCTTTGGGATTGTGTATGAGGAACTGCTACTTCAGTGCATTAGCCACGAAGACAATAGTATCTTACTCATTAAAATACCATAGAAAGCAAAGGATGATAGTGACTTATGAAAATAGAGATGTTAGCTTTAAGACATAAAATAAAGCATGAAAACTGTGGGTAACCAAGAAGGAAGATAATATGGGGCTAAGATAGAGAGAAATTGTTGCCTACTCAAAAGGAGACTTATGTTTTGATCTAATGACAAATGAAATTTGGAATTAAGAACAACAAAAATATAACTGTTACATGGAATACATAAAAATTAAAGACTGGATATAAAGAATCTGCCTCATAAAATGCAAAAGAGGTGAATTGCATGACTTTAAGAAACAATAAAAATATTTTTCAAACATTTACACTTAGTATTTGGTAAGTGACAAAAATTAGTGAAAGCAAATAGGAAAAAAATTAAATGAGGACACATGGTATGTCCGTGTGTGTGTGTGTGTGTGTGTGTGTGTGTGTGTGTGTGTGTGTGTTAGAGGCAGATGTAAGGGCATGGCAGATTTCTCAGAATTCAAAAACAAAAAGATGCTACTAATCTCTGTCATCTCAACATCCTGTCAAATATCTACACATCTTCTCATTTTATAGCCCAGGTCACTCCACTTGACCATGTGGTCACATTGCAGATGGAAGGTGACAGCTCCATAGCTCTGAAATTTATATTTTCTCTGAATGACTATTGACTATTTCTCTATTCCTGTTCCAAAGTCAGAGGGAAGAGTATCTGATTGGCCGTGTTTGTGTCAAATATAACATTTTTTTAAAGTTTATTTATTTATTTTGAGAGGGACAGACAGCATGAGTTGGGGGGGGGGGGTGGGCAGAGAGAGAGGGAGAGAGAGAGAATCCCAAGCAGGCTCCATACTGCCAGCACAGAGCCCAATGTGGGGCTCAAACCCACTAAGCCATGAGATCATGATCTGAGTTGAAACCAAGAGTTGGACACTCAACTGACTGGGCCACTGAGGTACGCTTCAAGTCTAACATTCTAGAGCTTAGTAAGTCAATTGCAGTAGCATGCGAGGGCGGGGGTGGGGGGATCATTTTCTGTAGAGTATTAAATTGCTATCATAAAGTCCAACTAAAAGTTGCTCTTCTTGTTATCATCATCATCTATGAGAAATTCTAAACAATGGCAGAGATAAATACTTCTCCATACTGAGGTAAAACTCTCCCAACCTCTAACCTCCTTGGTATGCCATTGTCACTTTTAGCAAACTTACCTGAAATGGGACAGAATATCACTACCCTGCTGGGGCAGGAAGACAGAGATGATGTCTATTAAAGTCTTTTCTATTCTATTTAGAGAAATCTATTAATACTACAGTTGACAGAATTGTACCTGTGGTTATAGTAAATGGAAAATGGATCAAGAAACTTTATAATAGATGGTTTTGCCCTAGTGGTTTTCAATAATATGGAGTTTTAATGAGCAGTAACTGAAGGAGTTAGTGCAGGTTGAGGGAATATGTAACAAACTCACAGAGTGTCACTTGGCTAATGGTAAATCATAGTTACCGTTTGGTCCTTTAAATATAAAACTATTATTACTTATGTGAAGAATAGCACTTCAGAAAGTAAACTCTTAAACAGGTCAGAACCCTAATGTGTATCCATTTATTTTACTTAGCAGGGGGCTGAAAGGATAAATGTAACATTAAAAAGCTTTCAGAAAGTGAGATGCAAATTGTAACCATTTTATGAAATTGAAGTCCAGTACCCATTGTTATAACACTTTGGGATATATACAAATGTAGGAAACTGAAATATTTAGAATCCACACAATAAAAATATAGGCTAATTAGAGGTTACATATCTTAAAAATGCCTATTTTAAGATGATTTCCTCTAAAACAAGTAAAGGTAATAGAGGGGATTCAAATTTAACGTAACATTGAAGCTTCTGAAATTTCTTAGCTACTTACTGCCATTACAAATCTACAAAACTCTCTATTTTTAAAATCTAACGTGTATGCAGAATTACACTGAGTCTAGCTTTATTACATATCATTAGATTCTGGATCTAATTCTAACATACCTTCAGAGGAAAAATTAGAGTGTTAAATTCAAGTAAAAAATAACGTATTCTTGTTTAAGAAAGTGACTCTAAGATATTCTTCAGTAGACCTGTACCGACCCCACCGAATCCCTGAACCTAGTAGTCTGTGTTTTAAAGGCTCTCCCCTCATGTGGAGGAGCCATAAAGCAAGGCTTTGCCCTCTAATAGGAATGTGGTCTGCTATAGGGCTTCCTGCTCCTAGTCTCCAGGAAAGCCAGTGCTGTCCACATTGGTAAAACTTAAAAGTCCCCTGAAGTGCTGGTGCTTAGTAAATGCAGTAAACAGGGGGCACTGTGTTAGAAACTGCTGTACAAAATCATTGCAGAAGGTGATGAAATCTTCAGGAAACTTATTGATAAATATATCACTTAAATGAATTGGGATCGATTGAATTGTAATTTAGGTTTCTTTCTCGAGGCAGGGGAGAAGAAAAAAACATGCATCAGAGTAGGTAGGGTCTTTAAAAGTTGTGTTCTCTTGTGTGAACAGCAGCGTGTTTTCAGGGAAATTGAGTCTGCACCACTGTACTGTAAAGGAAGTAAGATTGTTTGGCAACCAGGAACCACCCAGTTTTGGAGAGAATAAACACACAATTTGCCAACAAAAAGGTTGACTTCAAGCTGCTACTGTCCTTTATATGCATTTCAAAGAAATGTCCATATAGCTGTTTACTTCATTGAACAGAGTTGCCTAAAGAACCTGTTAATCCTATTATAGAAGAAAAGAAGATGTGTGGGCGGGCAGTGCTGCACATCAAAAACACACCTGTCTGTGTATTTTGATTGAAGAATTTTAACTCAGATGAACTGATTGTTTGCCTGATAGTCAAGGAGCAATATCCTTGGAGTGTTTACCAGGAATAGGTTACTGTGCTAGGTGCCTGGGCCAGGTAATAGGTAAGGATGGTCAGCAGATTAAATTCCAGGCTTTAATAATCTTTATAATTCTTGTTCAGAAATTAACATTGCAGAATATTCCAGAAAAGCATTAGCACTTACAAACTAAGCACTATGTAATATTCTATACCCTGAATCCTGCTATAGTCACCATTTTATTGGTAAGGAAATAGATGCAAGTAACTTTTTTAGGTCTGCAGAGACTGTGGTTATTTTTAAATGCATAATTGACACAATCTCATAGTTTTAAATACATTAATGGTTTCTTCTTGCTCTTAAGATAAAAAAAAGTAAAATTCTCAAAATGGTCCTCAAGGTTTACCTCCTACCTTCATATTATTTCATGATCTCCCAGGTTGTATGAGCTCTGGCCTCATTCACCTCCTTATATCTGGCCCTGGAATATTTCTTTCTGCTGTGCTGTAATGAATTCTTATCTTTAAAATTCAGTTTACCTTCCATCTATCTTCCCAGGAGGCCAAGGTACAGGTCAAAGACCTCTGACTCAAGCTTTCCCAAACACTTGGGCCTCTGCTCTAAGCATCTATTACAGTTGGTTGACTGTTGTCCCCCAGTAGACTGAGCTCCCTGAGGCCAGTGACTAGGTCTGTATTTGAATTAACAAATGCACCATCAAGCATGTCCTGTATATACGCATGTCAAACAATATTGTACTTATAACTAGGGCTTGTAAATGCTTTTTATAAATTATACCCAGTGAGGTTTTTAATTCCTGTTTTGTGGTTAAACTCATCAGACATACTGTTTTATTTTATTTAAAAATTGTTTATTTTTGAGAGCAATGGGGAGGGGCAGAGAGAGAACGAGAGAGAGAATTTCAAACAGGCTCAGCACTGTCTGTGCAGAGCCAGATATGGGGCTCGAACTCATGAACCGTGAGATCATGACTTGAGCCAAAATCAAGAGTCGGTGTTTAACCAATTGAGCCACCCAGGAGCCCCAGACATAATGTTTTATACCAGAATAAACGTAAGTCTGTTTATTTTCTGCAGTCCTGAAATAGTGAATCTTTTATCAGGCTTAACTGGAATAGAAGCTTTACTCTGTCAGGCTACTGCTATCTGTTTTTAAACTGTAGCCATGATGTTCTAAATCATGTTTAACGAATTCAGCTGTGTAAAAAAATCCATCTGGAAATCGGATTTCAATGTGAATTCAAGTTATTTCTTTATAACTCTCACGCTGAAATACATTGATTCATATCGAAAGCTATTACCTTGTCACTGGCTAACAGGGTGACCTTGGATAAGTAACTTCCTCTTTCCAGATGGGGTTTCCACATCTGTAACATGAGGGATTGGAAGAGATCATCCCTAAGGTCTTTTGCAGTTGTTAAATTCTGTCTCTCTTAGTTCCTCTCTAAGGAATTTTAACTCTGAAAACTGCTGCCATCTCATATTCTACGCTCCTTGCAAATGAGAGATTTTCAATTCCCAGTGATGAAATGAATCTGCATACACACTTCTATTTTATTGCACTAGAGTAAAAGGATTTAGGGAAAATATATAAATATATATAATATATTTATATATTTTTTCAAACTCTTCTCCTAAGGAAACAAAATTTAGTTGAATTATGAATAGAAGTCAGGAAATGTGGATTCAACATTTACCTAGAGCTCCTTTTCCCCAACAGTCTGGTTTCAATTTTTAAAACATAGTCACATTTCAGTTAGAAGCCACAGTGACTCCTCTGTAATTTGTGAAGAGTGCAGTGTGAGTTACATCATAGTTAACAGCATTTCAGCACTTTAGATTTCTGCTCCCCCCTTTTTTAGTGGATGTTTATGAGTCCTTTGGGCTTCAACACTCTTATTCATTAGTTAGTGTGACATTGCAGAATAGACTCATGAAAATATTTCTAATTCCGTAAACAATCAGATACCTTTGTACAAGGCAGATTCTGTAGAGAGTAGTTGAATTTTAAGTATTCAAGTTATTTTGGAAAATAAGTCACCTTTGCGAGCTTCCCTCATATCATCTTGTCATTTCTTTTGTTCACATAGGTTTTTTGCAGATCTCTTCTTTTACTCCGTGGTTTGTCTTTTTTCTGCCATTGTGGTGTTGGTGAATAATTCTTGACTGCAATGCAACTGAATTTTTCAAAGATATAGTTAGTATTTTATGTGTAGTGTTTAAGAAATCCTTTTTTATACTAAGGATGTATATGCTGCTTGTCTATAGAAATCTAATGTATAAAATTTTTGTATATACATTTTTAAACACAGTAGTCTTGGTAAATTATTTTTCTTAATTCTGATCATTAGGCTATAGCTTCTTTTAGATTTTCTGCCATAATCATATCTGCAAATAATAACAGGCTTGTTTCTTCCTTTCTACTCATATTTTCTTAGTTTTCTTTCCTTATTGTGATGGGTAAGATATTTTTTTAATAGAATGTAAATGGATTTGGTATAGAATTAGAGATCCTGACTTGTTTCTGATCTTATAGGGAATTCTTTTAACAGATTCTTCATTAAAGATGATGATTATTATAGTTTCTTTTTTTGTAATGATATCTGTTTATAGAAATTTCATTCTATCCCTTCTTTGCCTTTATTAAAATCAAGGAAGGATACATGTTGATTTATACCCATTATTTTCTCTGCATCACTTGAAATGATTTTCACTTATCTCCTTTGGTGTGTTAAGGTAGTAAAATTCATTAATTTATTTTTTAGTATGAAATTTATTGTCAAATTGGTTTCCATACAACACCCAGTGCTCATCCCAACAGGTGTCCTCCTCAATACCCATTACCCACCCTCCCCTCCCTCGCACCCCCCATCAACCCTCAGATTGTTCTGTTTTTTAAGATCTCTTATGGTTTGGCTCCCTCCCTCTCTACCTTTTTTTTTTTTTTCCTTCCCCTCTCCCATGGTCTTCTGTTAAGTTTCTCAGGATCCACGTAAGAGTGAAAACATATGGTATCCGTCTTTCTCTGTATGACTCTTTTCACTTAGCATAGCACTCTCCAGTTCCATCATCAATTTACTTTTTAATGTCAAACAATCTTTGCATTCCTGGGAAAACCAACTTGGCTATAATTTTGTACATTAACTAATTTAGTCAGATAATATTTTATTTAGGATTTGTGCATCTTTGTACATGAGTCAAGTCACTCTACACTCTCTTTTTTTGTCTCCAAAATAATATATTCTTCAGTTTTGGATTCAATGCTAAGATTCACATTATATCAAGTCTAATGTTGTGTTTTTTCAAATCATCCTCTATACCTTTATTGACTTTTTTCTCTGCTGAATCTATTAATTATTAAGAAAACTATATTAAGTTATACAATTATAATGATAGACTTTTACTTTTTGCCTATATTTGCAATTTTGAATTAGATGCAATATTATATTGATGCATGCAAGTTTTGATTTATATCTTCCTGGTGAAATTTTCAGCATTTCATAGTTATCAACGAACTTTAATAATAATTTTTTGAACTTTATGTCCATTTTGATCAGGATTAATATAGAAACAATTGTGTGCTTTTATTATCTGCCTACTATCCCCTTTTCCATCACTTTCCTTCCAAAATTTCTTCATCATGACATTTAAGACACATTTCCTGTTAATAGCATATAGCCACATTTGTTTTTAAATCCCACTCTGATCATTGTCATCTAACTGAATTATTTTTTTCATTTGTATTTTCTAAGTATTAAGTAATAATATTAAGTATTGAGTTTAGATTTATTCTTCTTACTTTTCATTTCTTTTCTTTCCTTTTTATTCTATAATAATAATTATTTTTTTTAGAGAGCTAGAGGGAGAAGGAGAGAGAGCGCCAGTAGGAAAGGGGCAGAGAGAGAGGGAGGGAGAGAATCTTAAGCAGGGTCCATACCCAGTGAGGAGCCCAACTAGGGTTTCAAACTCAGGACCACAAGATCTTGACTTGAGCCAAAATCACGAGTCAGACACTCAACCAACAGAGCCACCCAGGCACCCTGATTTATTTTTCCTTATTATTTTGTGCATGTTGCATTATAATTTATATGGTATATTTTATGCTATTCTATACCTTTTCTTGATTAATTTATATTAGATTAAAAATTATAGTCTATTTCTATAATTTTAATAACCATCTTAGAAATTTAAAAATGCCTACCTAATTTACCAATGTCAAAAATCTCTATTATTAAATTTCTTTTACCTAAAAATAATTTAAAGTACTATTATCAACTCTGTTTTATCTTTTATACCTTAGTAGTCAAATATCTAATTTTTATATTATTTTAATAAGGTATACTATGTTTATATTTGTTTATGTATAAAATTATGTTCTATGTTTTTTGGTCATATGTTTAGCTTTCTTTGTCCTAAAATGTTTTACTTTCTTTTTGTTCATAAAGTCTTTTGGATTGATAGTTATTATTTCCCCATACGCTGAATTTCACTCTCTTTGCTTCTCATTTTTGTTGTAGACAATTTATCTGTCTTGTCACTTCTTTATAGGTGGGATCATGATTAGATATATTGTCCTGTGATGGTCTTTACAATGCCAGTTGTGTTGAAGTAGTAATTAATGTTCTTTCTTTCACTCCCAAACTTGCTGCTTTGGACAGTAAATTCTGTGATCTTTTTACCTAATCTGGATTTTTTCTCTGAATTCTTTAAAGAATGGTTCAGATATTTTATTTGGTTGGTTCTATAGATTTGATGTAATATACATAAGGGTGATATTCTTTATATTTTTCTTCCTCCTTTGTTTGGGCTTCCTGATTCTGTGTATTAATATATTTTATCACTTAATGGACATTTCTCACTCATAATCTTTTCTTTTTTTCACATTTTTTTAATGTTTATTTATTTTTGAGAGAGACAGTGAGTGGGGGAGGAGCAGAGAGAGAGAGGGAGACACAGAATCTGAGGCAGACTCCAGGCTCTGAGCTGTCAGCACAGAGCCCGACATGGGGCTCAAACTAAGGAACTGTGAGATCGTGACCCGAGCCGAAGTTGGACCTTAACCAACTGAGTTACCAAGGTGCCCCTCACTAATAATCTTTTCTAAGAATGCATCTGATCCATTCTTTGTTTGCTCTTCTTCTGGTAATTTAATTAGCTTTTTCATCATTACCATAGTCTTTATTGCTCTTAACATCCATTCACTTTAAATATATATGAACTAGTGCTCCCTTTAATTCTCTAATTACCTGCATTTCCTTAGTCTTTGACCTCAGAGTATTCCTTATACTTTTACCTGGTCTATTTTAATTTTTTAATGTTTATTTATTTTTTAAAGAGAGAGAGAGAGAGAGAGAGAGAGTGAGCAGGGGAGAGGGAGGAGAGTGGGAGACACAGAATACAAAGCAGGTCCCAGGCTCCGAGTTGTCATCCATTCATATTTAACATTTCTTTCTCTTTCTTGGCTATATTTGATACAATTCCTAGAGATGTATTTTCCAGTTCACTAATTCTCTCATCAACAGTAATCTGCCATTAATTAGGTTTGACATATTAATATGAAAATTTTCACTTCTAAAGAATCTATATATTTTTTCAAATATGCTTTGTTTTTTTATAGTCAGTTGCTTTTTACTCATTTTTATTCCCTTTTGTCTCAGAATGTAAAATATTGCTTTATTTTGTACCAGATAATTTCACTCTCTGAATCTATCTTTATAGCTCCAATTCTTCTCTTACTTATTTCTGCCAGTGATGGCTTGTTTTACTTGTGATGGCTTGTTTTATTGTGAGATTAGTCACTTATTTTTTAACACATGAAATCATATTACTCATAATTTATGTGTAGGAATTCTTTGAGGTCAGGGCTGAAGAGATTAGTCCAGAGAAAATTTTTGGAACCTCTACCAAATGATTACAACTTAGAAATCAAACCCTTAGCTTGAGTTTTTGTTTTTGTTTTTATTTTATTTTATTTTTCACTCTTAGTAAATATACAGACTGAAAGCCCAAGTCAAGGCAGAATAGTTGTTATGAATTTTCACCAGCAATTTTCTTCTCCATCCCCTTGCAGCTGGTGTTTGTTTTAATTAATCTTTTATACTCAAGATGTAGCCCTTTGGTTTAGTCATTCTATCAGAGGAGTAGAATAGTCTTCTTATGTAGGCTTTTACTTTTATCTCTCAACATTTATTCCTGGAGGACCTTTAAAACAAAACCAGCTTCACCTTATTTCCCAAATACTCACTTTAAATGTGTATGAACTAGTGTTCCCTTTAATTCTCTAATTTCCTGCATTTCCTTAGTCTTTGACCTTAGGGTATTCCTTATAGTTTTACCTGCTCTGTTTTTTTGAAAATTTTTAATGTTTATTTATTTGAGAGAGAGAGAGAGAGAGAGAGAGAGAGAAGCAGATAGAGACAGAGCGTGAGCAGGGGAGGGGCAGAGACAAAGGGCAGAATCCGAAGTAGGCTTCAGGCTCCGAGTTGTCTGCACAGAGCCCAGTGCAGGGCCAGAACCCACAAACTGCGAGACCATGGACTGAGCCAAAGTTGGATGCTCAGCTGACTGAGCCACCCAGGTACCCTCCCCCTTTTTTTCCAGTTTTCAATGGGGTGATTTTTTTTTTTTTAGTAAGTAGGTTTTGTTTGTTTGTTTTTGTTTTTGTTTTTATTTTCAAAGCTGAAATGCTAAACTACTAAGAACAAATTAGAAAAATAAAAGTGGTTTGGGGCAGCTGGCTGGCTCAATCTTTAGAGCATGTGGCTCTTGATATCGGGGGTCATGAGTTTGAGCCCCATGTTGGGTGAAGAGATTACTAAACAAATAAATAAATAAGTTTTAAAGACATATATTAAAAGAAAAAAAAATGGCAACATTTTCCAAAGAAAATTGCACCTAATGATTTTACTTCTTTTAATTTTTTCCCCAAATACTAATTTATGTGTACACTCATCATAGATGTAGGTATTTGGACCTAGTTAAAAAGACAATGGAATAACTACCTGGGAATCCCCTATAAAGATACTCTAGATAATATATCTGAAATAGCCAGCATATTACATTGATTTTGAAAAGAGGCCCTGATAAAATATATTCCTATTGAATATTCTGATAGATTTTCTTTTTTATACTCAGTGTCATTTTTTTAATTCTACTTGCAGTGGAAGAATGGAAACATAATAGTGAATTAGCTACTACATAAAGAAGCAGGAAATGAAAGGTCAAATTTGCTAGCCATACATTACAAGTCAAAACAAAAAGGAATTACATTATTCATAAATGATTGAAGGCCTTGGTAATTTAGAAGTCTAAAAGAAAAACTGTAATTTTGGGATAGTTATTTTTCATTTTATATAGATTTGTCACCTAACAGAAATGAAATCACGTATTTCTTAGTTTGGGTAACATTGGTATATTCTTTTCTAAAATACAGTTCCCTTCAAGAAACTGACCAAAGGTAGCTAAACATTTATGACTGAGAAAGTTAGAGCCATATAAATATTCTAAGATAGTCATGAATTTAAAGTCTGTATCAAAGTGTATCTGAATTTACATCTTTTTTGAGGTTTGTAGTTAATGCTTTGTAACAACTAATACTTAGAATATAATTTGAAATTTCTTTTTTTCTTATGAAATCTACTTACATAAGCATTACATGGCTTTGCTGAGAAATCTTTTATGTATGAGTCTGAATATATTTTATATGTATGATAGAAAATGTAAAATTGAGGGCTTACATGGATTAAGGAAGGAGACTCAAATGTTCAGAGGCCCTAAGTCATCACTTTGCTTCTCATGTTAATAAGAGAATATCCTTTGCTTTTATTATAGTGCTTTACAATTGCAAAGTAATGAACAGTGTGTTCTGTCATTTCTTAAAATGTCCTCTTTTCTTAGGCTAAACTACTTTAATACCTTTAATGTTTGAAAACCAGCTATAGCTTTCTTGAAAAGAAACAGTTTTATTTAGGGAGTTGATGGTCTGATAAACTCATGAAATACAAAGTACTACTGAAATACCTACATCTTCGTTTCAGAATTATAACTAAGTGAGATAAAAATTGAAGCTTTCTCTTCAGTTTCAGATTTAATAAATCATAAGAATGTAACTTTTCTCTCTTCCCCTAACTAGACTATTCCCAAACCAGTCCTGCTACTTCCTTTTTGCTGGCAGTTATCTCTCTAATGGTAAAGCTGATGTTACGTTCCTTCTCAAATACCTAAGTTTCCATTGCTTACAGAAAAAAAATAAAATAAAAATAAAAATAAACAAATGCTCTAGATTAGGAAATGATACAATCGGTATCTCCAGATTTTGTTATTGCTGTTTTGTTCACATCACTGTTCATCACATACCCTGTGCCATTGCCCTACTAATCTTCTCAAAGATACTTTTCAACATTTCATTCATTTGAAATTAGGGAGTTTTAGCACAAAATGCATTTCTTTTTGAAATATAGCACCTGGCATTTTTTCCCAGCTCTTTGTAATGGGATTATTCATGTAATTGTCTAATTACTTTATTACTCTCCACGTGCACACCATTAAATTATAGACATGTATTCTAAGATATGTTTCTTGGTCATCCTTATATCCTTCCAAGTACCTGATTCTGCAGTGTGCTCACTGTAGACAGTCTATAATAATCATTTCTACTTGGTACATAGGAAAATATACATTAAATTAGCCATAACAATTATCAGAGTTCTCTAGACTTCTGGGGGAAGAAAAGTATATATATATATATTCTGACATCCTCATATACTGTAACATATATGTGTTCAAGTGTGTTTGTTTGTTTTGGTGATGTAAGCTCCAAGAGCTACATGTAAGCTACATGTAAGCTAAACATGTAAGCCAACATGTTTAATATCTCATAGGTGTGGAAGCACAAGTGACTTCTAGGAAACTGAAAGGAAGTTTTTCTTTTAATGAAAAGCAGTTGAAATAGCTTGAAAATCTATTTGGTAAAAATACCAAAATATAAGGGAAAGTGCATAAGGACTGTATCTTAATGAGTATGATAACATTTGATAAATAATTTTCTTTATCTGTAAAATGAGGGTTTAAAGTTTTTTTTTTTTTTAATTCTTCCACTTTAAAAATGCCATGAGCTTAAATTCATCACATAAGAAGAAAGGAATACTTTTTTTCTAAATTGTAGCCAAATTGATCTAAATCCCAAACCAACAAGATGAGTTGATCCCTGACCAAATTAACCACTTATCCCTTCTGCCTACCCACCATGCTGATTGGTATGCATTTTGGAAGATTGCTAATTTTCTCAAATGATTGATATTTGGACTATCATTACAGAGCATTCTACTGCATAAATCAGTCAGGCAGTTCACTAAATAGTCCCCATGTGTCTTGGAAGGTGATGTACCTCCGAAGTCCCCAAAGAGTAACTCACTTGGCAGAGTTCTGTGCAATAATTATGGCATTTAGGACAGATAGATGTATTCTGTGCTGCAATGAGTCTCACTTGCTGACTTAAAATGTCAAGTTTTGTTTTTAAAAATGTTAAAATTAAACTAAGGGGAATATAGTCATTATAATGATGCAGCTCAAGTACTTAAAATCATTAATATATTTTATAGAGGAACTGGTTGTTAACTAATACTTAGATTAATATTTAAAAGTCCCAAGATGTTAGCATTGGCCAGAATTTCAGCATTTTACATTCCTAGAGATTTTAAAATCTAAGATGTGGAGACTTGAATATGTCAAAATGTGCCATGTGTTTCTGGAAAGGATGTGGACACTTTGGAAAGCTTTCTTTAGGTAATGGGTAGATAAAACAATTAAATTCCCATTTTCCATAGTCAGCTACTTCTGTGGGTTTTGGGTACTCACAGTACTTTGAAAGTCATCCCTTTCTAGGATGTTTGTGCTGTATTACACTGTTATTTTTCACCTCTGGATCACCCTGGCTCACCCTATGAGCTTCTAGAAGGTAGAGACTATATTTTACACATCTCTGAAACCCAGATGTTAACACTGTGCTCAGTTCATACAAAATCAGTAAATATTTGATAAATAAATGAAATGAGTGCTATTTCCACTTGTTTGGACTCTACTGTAAATGTCTACTTAATTTATAGTGTTCTAAGAAAAAAAATAACTTAAATAAACCAGTGTATATCTGAGATTTAGGGATTTTTATTTTATATTTTGTTTCCATTATAAGGAAGATAATGGAAATTTCAAATTAAAACTCTAACTTACGAAGTTTGCAGGGATTAAAGTAACTATTTTCCTATGAAACAGCAAACATGCGGACCCCATATGTAAGGATGAGTAGGGAAATGCATACTTGGAATATTGTGATTCTATTTTTTTAATTTTTTAATGTTTATTTAGGTTTGTTTTTGAGAGAGAGAAGAGATAGAATGAGAGCAGAGGAGGGGCAGAGAGAGAAGGAAACACAGATTCAGAAGCAGGCTCCAGGCTCTGAGCTATCAGAACAGAGCCTGACCCAGGGCTCGAACTCATGAACCGTGAGATCATGACCTGAACTGAAGTCAAATGCTTAACCGACTGAGCCACCCAGGTGCCCTGTGATTCTGTCTTTATTTTTTTTTAACGTTTATTTATTATTTTTGGGACAGAGAGAGACAGAGCATGAACGGGGGAGGGGCAGAAAGAGAGGGAGACACAGAATCGGAAACAGGCTCCAGGCTCTGAGCCATCAGCCCAGAGCCCGACGCGGGGCTCGAACTCACGGACCGCGAGATCGTGACCTGGCTGAAGTCGGACGCTTAACCGACTGCGCCACCCAGGCGCCCCGTGATTCTGTCTTTAAAAAAAATTGTTCAAAAATTTCTGAAAATCACTTTATATGTATATTATACATGATCAAATGTATGATCAAATGCAGGTAAGTAATTACTGAAATGATAGCTTAGAAAACTGACTGAAAGTTTGGCAAAGCAGATTAAAAAGGAATCAAGAGAATCTTATCACTGATTAGGACAGCTCTGCTGGACGCTTACCATTCATAAGAAGCTAATTGATGAATGTCTGTCACACAATGAGAAAAGTATTATGTGATCAGCAAAATCTGGGAAGGTTTTTTTCTAAAGAACCAAACACTCATTAAAAGATGAAGAAATGTATGGAGACAAAACTTTGTGAAAATATTGTTTATATTTTAAAAATTCAAAACATTTTTCTTTTGAAACTCTTTTAGAACTCTCTTTTTTAGACTATGGGAAGCCTGGGTTGCTCAGTTGGTTAAGTGTCTGACTCTTGATTTCAGCTCAGGTCGTGATCTCATGGTCGTGAGATCGACTCTCTTGTCAGCCTTCACGCTGAGCATGGGGATTGCTTGGGATTCTCTCTCTCCCTCTCTCTCTGCTCTCCCCACCCCCACCAAAATAAAAATAAACATTATAAATAAATAAATAATAAAGATAGAAATTTAGACTATGAGACAGAGGAAGTGGTCCTGAGGATTATTGTATCAATAGACTTTATTCTCAAAATTCAGGACATTTATCCATGGTTCATACAGTAGGTGACCTTTTACAATGATTTTTCTTTCTTCTATTTTTTTTTCAATTCCAGTATAGTTAACATACAGTGTGATATTAGTTTCAGGTGTACAATATAGTGATTCAACACTTCTGTACATCACCCACTGCTCAATTACAAATGTACTCCTTAATCCTCATCACTCATTTAACCCATCCCTCCCCCACCATTGTTAACCATTGTTCTCTATAGTTAACCATTGTTCTCTATAGTTAAGAGTCTGTTTCTTGGTTTTTATCTTTATCTGTCTCTTTTTTTTTCTTTGATGGTTTGTTTTGTTTCTTAAATTTCACATATGAGTGAAATTATATGATATTTGTTTTTCTCCACCTGACTTATTTCACTTAACATTATACTCTCTAGCTCCATCCATGTCATTGCATATGGTAAGATTTCATTCCTTTTTATGGCTGAATATACAATGATTTTTCTTTTTTTTTTATTTTCATTTTTTTAATTTACATCCAAATTAGTAGCATATAGTGCAACAATGATTTCAGGAGCAGATTCCTTAATGCCACTTACCCATTTAGCCCATCCCCCCTCCCACAGCCCCTCTAGTAACCCTCTGTTTGTTCTTCATATTTAAGAGTCTTTTATGTTTTGTCCGCCTCCCTGTTTTTATATTATTTTTGCTTTCCTTCCTTTATGTGCATCTGTTCTGTGTCTTAAAGTCCTCATATGAGTGAAGTTACATGATATTTGATATTTGTCTTTCTCTGACTAATTTAACTTAGCATAATACCCTTTGGTTTCATCCACGTAGTTTTGCAAGTGGCAAAATTTCATTCTTTTTGATTGCCGAATAATACTCCATTGTGTGTGTGTGTGTGTGTGTGCGCGCGTGTATATATATGTATATATATATATATATATACATATATATATGTATATATATATATATATCACATCTTTATCCATTCATCCATCAATGGACATTTGGGCTCTTTCCATACTTTGGCTATTGTTGATAGTGCTGCTATAAACATTGGGGTGCATGTGTCCCTTCGAAACAGCATACCTGTATCCCTTGGATAAATACCTAGTAGTGCAATTGCTGGGTTGTAGGGTAGTTATGGTTTTAATTTTTTGAAGAACTTCCATACTGTTTTCCAGAGTGGCTGCACCAGATTGCATTCCCACCAGCAATGCAAAAGAGATCCTCTTTCTCTGCATCCTCGCCAACATCTGTTGTTGCCAGAGTTGTTAATGTTAGCCATTCTGACAAGTGTAAGGTGGTATTTCATTGTGATTTTGATTTGTATTTCCCTGATGATGAGTGATGCTGAGCATTTTTTCATCTGTTGGTTGGCCATCTGGATATCTTCCTTGGAGAATTGTCTATTTTTGTCTTTTTTTCCCATTTCTTTACTGGATTATTTGTTTTTGGGGTGTTGAGTTTGATAAATTCTTTATAGATTTTGGATACTATCCCTTTATCTGATATATTACAATCATTTTTCTCTCAAACTGATTTATGACTCAGATTATAGAAATGAGTCATAGTATTCCTCCTCAATTTATTGTGATCTAAAGGCTTTTAGGAATCAAGCAATAGCTATTAATTGAATACATAGTATATACAACATAGTACTTAAGGTACTATATAGAACCCCTACATATAAGGTGTTTATAAATCAGAGGCAAAAGCTATAATTCCAGATCATGAAATAACAATGAACTATCAAAAACAAATTAACTTCTCTAAATAAAGTCATGTTACAAATGTGACCATTATTCTTGACTTGATTTTGCATCATGTATACATGTATTTCATTACTATTACAGTAAGGAATTTTGAGGAAAAAATAGTTCATGTTGTTAGGAACATCACTATTTGGACTGAAAAGATTCTTTGTATTGAACAAGGTTATTTATGATATAACTCAATGCTTAGAAAGATTGAGCATAAAAAATAAGATGGAATTATATATTCAATAGAAATGCATGTTGATTCCAATGCAGATCTTACCACCACTTATGTATTTTTAATTTTTCTATTAAATAAAGAGAAGTATGTGAATTTTGCTTCAAAATTGAATTCCAATATGGGTAATCAAGGCAATCCTTAAGACACTGGCTTAAGAATTATGTAAGGTATATATAGAAAGTTGTGTGTGTGGATTATCTAATAGGTGAAAAATGGTGACAGCTAAGAAATTAAGCTGGTTATGGTTTCTGGTTATTATTTGGTTTGTTTATTTTCTTCAGAGTTTGCAGGTCTGGTATCTTGCAAATAGTTCACTTGGGTATGTAATTTGTAAGAACCGTGCTCATGAATACGATAGAGGAGAAAAAAATCAAACCTTCTCCCTCAAGGAAATGGAACATAATAACCAATATATGCACTCAGCAAGTCACAAAACCTAAGGCTGTGGAGACATTTGTTAAAGTCGCTTCCTCATTGACTTCTGTCATGTGAACCTATAGCTATCTAAGCTTCCTAATCACAGGTTTGGCAGCACTTCTTCAATTATTTTCAGAACAATTTACATTATGCACACTTTTCATGTATTTGTTTTCTCTATGTGTGTTGAGATAGCATTCAATGTAACTGATAAGCAAAACTATTTCATTGTTGATTATTTTGTGTATCAAGATGACATCAGCATGAAACAGGAATGAGCTAAATACTGTGTGTGATAATAATAATTTCCACTTAAATGTCTATTATGCTTAAAACACTCTAATAACTGGTCTCCCTGTGTTGTTTGTTTGTTTGTTTTTTCATAAATATTCATTATTTTTCTATCAGATAGAAGCTATTATCCTCCAACTGAGACTCAAAGGTGTTAGGTAATTTGCCAAGGTTACTCTAGAAATAAATACAGGGCCAAAATTTATACTCAAGAAGTCCAAAGTGTGTACTCTTTCCACTAGGTTTTGTGGAGGTTACAAATGACCTAATAGATTGCTTTGCCCAGCAGAGCCAGAAATTGCTTCCAGAAGCATATCTATATTAGCAGCATGAAGTTGATCCCTATGTGATAATTGTGTCATTAATGTAATAGAAATATCGAGCAGTTCAGATCTTCCTGACCCCAGGCTAACATGTAAAATGGGAGAGAGATAATAGTTTCCTGCTGGTTTCAACTGGGGTCATTTCCAGGACATTGTCTAGCCTAGACCTTGAGAATCAGATGCAAGATTGTAACCACCTTGTTTGATCTGTATGGCACATATGGGTTTATGAAGTCCTTTCCTTTTAATTTAGTGTTTTATGGAATTCAGATGGATTCTTTTTATCTCAATACTTAGCAGAGCAGTGTTGTCTTGATGGGGTTAGCACGGTCTTCATGTGACCTATCAGCTTCTTACTGTATAATTTTATAATCTTATAACAAAGAACACAATCTCCTATTCCCAGAGCCAAGTCAACTCTTATCCAGAAAAAATATATAGTCGTCTTTTTTAGAATGTTTTGGAAAATATTTTCTATCAGTCAATCAAGTTTAGTGAAGTACTTGATATTCAGTAACACACAACATATAGACATATGAACTTAGCATATGAACTTAGATAATACCTCCTATTAAGAAAGGAAAGAATTTATCAGATGGTATAACCTTGATTTATTAATCTGAGTAACACCTTTGCCATTGTAATATCTATTCCATGTTGAAAAAGCCTGCTTGTCAGACTTGTCATATGCTGTTTGTATAACTGGTAATTATGGAATCAAGATGAATTATCCTCTATTTTTAAAGGCTATAAAATAGACACCAACCAATTAATATAACTATTCTCTCACACTTAAAGAAAAAAGAGAAAAATCAATCTCATTTCAGAGTCATTTATCTATTCCCCTCCTTACTTTCTACCTATCTCATAGGATTGTACATTAAAGCTTGTGATTCCACTTGTTACCATTAAAAGAAGCTTTCTTTACACAAGGTGTCACAGAATTCTCACAAAGCATTCTCTTCCTATGAATAGCTAATCGGAAACTTTTTTGCAACCTGAAAGATATTTGGGAGCAATGCTCAAATTTACTTTCTTTAACTTGACACTTTACCGATGAAACACTTGTTTTCCTAAGTTGGCTCATGCTAGAAATAAGATCGAGGGAAAGAAATGTCTGTTTAAACACCAAAAGGCCTAAACTATATTTTTTGCTTATTTCCAGCAAATGACTAACCACAGGTTAGTTCTGGAGTTCCAGATTTAAAAAAAAAATAATTATTATCTTTCATCATTAAGGAAGGTCTTAACCCATGAATACAAATCATTAAACATGCCATATAATTACTCTTTACAGAATGCATGCACTTAAATCAGTATAAATTCAGGATTTAATTACCATAAAGGGAAACTAAAATTTTGCTTTTGTAGAAAACAGTCCAAATTTTATTTGGATATATTTATATGTATATATGTGTGTATACATTGTTTACGTACATACACTTCATAGTGTCAATGAACAACTCTCTTAGAAATTGATATTAGCAATTTGTCATTATGGCGCTTTGCCAACTGTTCCATAGACATTAAAAAACTATATGAAAACAAATAGAATAAGGTGAATGGTAGAGATGGCAAGTGACTGTGTCTCTTGAATTATTTTTTCAGAGCTGTTGTAACAATCCCCTCTGTCTTCATTTTTCTGACTTGTCTCCAATTTCTTGACTTCTAAAATGTGTAGAACTCACAATTAGATAAACAATAAAAGTAAAATAATAGGAATAAGAAATTAAAAATAATGCTCTTTGATGGAGAAATGATGCTCTTTAACAGGATGCACAGATACGGAGCTTTATGTTCTTTATGTATAACATCTCCCTTAGTTCTCACAGCTAGAAACTGGAAAAGGTGCAGGTATTATTTTTATTATTCATGATTTGCAGCTGCAGAAACAGAGGCAGATGAGAGCACTGGGCTAAATCTGAGTAACTCTAGAGTCGGGTTCTTCACTTTAATGAACGATCATCAATGCTTCTACAGTTGTTGATTTAAAGACAGAATTTTTTAATTTCCTAAATAGTCATTTTATGACATTTAGACAGATGTTTAAATACCGTCTGCATATAAACATATTAAAAACAGGAATGGATACCTGGCACTGAAAAGGCAAAGATCAGGCTATAGAAGAAAGAAAATGAGTAATAGAAAATACTTTTATACACAATATATAATCTTAATTGCTATAGGGAGGTAATTTTACTGCTGTAAACCATACATTAAGTAGGAGGTGTCATTTTAACTGAAAAGTAAACAATTGTGTATATTTTTGCCAGGTGGCTAAAGAAAAGGGAACAGAATGTGTAAAGGCATAAATCCTTAGGGTAAATGGTGCATGTAGAGAATAAGGAAAAGTTTGTTGTGCATCATGTGGCTTGGTACAGGCAATTGGGGCTCAGATGATGAGTGTGGTGTTCTGTGTCTGATGTATTTATTTCAACATGTAGTTCACATCATATTACGCTGTCTGTGGACAGCACTTTTTATGACCTAAGATTTTTTCATTAATAATATCCCCTTCACATGGCAATTATGGTCTGTCAGAGACCTTAATTCTTAATTCTGACTTTAGATTTCTGGGTTTGCCTTCTGAACACTTTTCTGGATCTTTCTTTATACTGTATTTCTCTTCACGATTTGAGGTGAATCAAAAGATTCTTATGACACTCTTTTGGATGCTAACTGGCTTAGATATTCTTGAGAAGTTTTTATGGTCTTCAAGACTACATTATAAATCCTGAAATGAATCTAAGAAAAAAAATGTATTTTAACACTTCAAATCACCAACTTCTCGACTTTTTCATTTTTCTGTAATGATTAGATTTAGAAATTGAGCTAGAGTTTTTCTTTCTCATGATTTTTCCACTGATTTTTGAATGGGATATTTGCTTGATATTAAATTACATTATTTTTTTAAGAGTAGAAGATATTCATTTTAATTGGCAAATAAAAACAAATTAAATTATTTTATAATTAGTGAGAGTCTTTATGTAATGGTATAGGTTTAAAAATGCAAAGTAAATTTCTAAGCTGTAGTGGTTATTCTCTACAGGAGGATAAACATGTAGTTGCAATGCTAGGATGTATAAACGAAAAAAAAATTAAACATAAATCAGTACAGTGTTGCAAAGGATAACATTACTTAGAGACTATATTTTTCAGTAGGTGAATACACATCCGCACACACACATACACACACACACACACACACACACACACACACACACTGCCCTGCATTTTGTCTACAGACATGTATGAAATTTGATGTAAACAGAATTTTAAAAAATGAGAATCTTCAGATTCTTAAAGATCTATTTTCATAGACTATAATCTACATATACATATACAGTGTAATTTAAGTTCTGTCAGAAAGCTTGTTAAAACTAAAATATTTTTCTTTAAGCATATGATTTCATTTATTTTTTTCAAAGACTCAAGACAAATGTGAATTACTCAAATTTTATATGCATAAAATATGCCATTACAATGGAGTTCTTTCACTGCAATAAGAAAGACCACCTTACAAAGATGGGAAATTCTAAAGGCATATTCAATGTGGAAGTGATTGTGCAGCCTCAAAGGGAAGTAATTTGCTATTAAAAGAACACAGCTTCCTGAAATAATATTTTAATACAGTTACACACTAGACATTGAAGTTTGGATATTTAGTTCTGCTCTTACAGGCTGGATGAAGGAATGCTCACAGGGCTCAATCAATATATATATATATATATATATATTCTCACAGATATTCTCAATTCATAAATTCTGAAAATGTCCACATTAGGAGTAAAAGTGTGTCATTAGAAAAGGAGAGAACAAATACCAAATGTTTAAAGGACAAGTGGTGATTTATATTTTTGTCCTAAGTTTATACATTAGAAAATATGAATCCATACTGTTAAAATGTAGGATTAACACAATATTAATGACAAAGTTCCTATTCATTTTTTGGCATTCATAAATTAATGTAACCAGAATTAATGGAATATCTCTGATGTGTACCTAGTCCTTTAAGCTCTAAGAATACTGTATACACTCATACACACACACACAGTCTATAATCTAAAAGTTTATAAAAATTACGCCACATGTAAATTTCACTTTTGCTCATTCATCTCAGTGTTCTTAGGGGAAGTAGCCAATTGCCTAAGACAAAAACCTAAACCCATCCTTTCTCTTCTGGCACACTGAGTTCACCTCCAAGTTCTGACAAGTCTGTATCTTCATTGTTTCTCATTTTAATCCCCCTTTCCCATTCTCATTGCTGCTGCCAGTGTTTGGAACTTGTAATCTAACACATTTGTTTTCATTCTGTCATGTTTATATGTGATTAAATGGCCAAATGACTGACTTTAAAAGTTTGTTGTTGTTATTGTCACTGACTATTATGGAAATTTGAAGTTTAGAGAGAGGGAAAGAGAGAGAGAGAGAGAGAGAGAGAGAGAGAGAGAGAGAGAGAGAGAGAGAAGAGATCACCATTCTGGCAATGTTTGATCTAAACAATGCACAGCTGAGAGGGTTTTGATAGAGAATTTTAATAGACAGGGTGGGGAGAAGCAATTGAAAGATGAACAATGTCTTGAGGTGTGGTCCCAGACTTCATGCTAAGAAACCACTTAAAGTACTGGCAGAAGCAAAGGTTGATATTAAGTAGAATTTGAACCTTTGAACAGGGTATATTTTCCAGAAGGAAAATTTAAGACTCTCAAAGTACTTGTTTTAAAACACAAGCTCAGAGGCCAATTAGAAATTAGTGTGAAGAGAGGCGCCTGTGTGGCTCAGTTGGTTAAGCGCCCAACTTCAGCTCAGGTCATGATCTCAAGGTTCATGAATTCAAGCCTCACATCAGGCTCTGTGCTGACAGCTCAGAGCCTGGAGCCTGCTTCAGAATCTGTGTCTCCTTCTCTCTCCACCCCTCCCCTGCTCATGCTCTATCTCTCAAAAAATGAATAAGCATTAAATTTTTTTTTTTTTAAAAAGAAAATTAGTGTGAAGGAAGAGGATTTTGGGCCTTTTTTTTCATATTTCTCTATTGAACTTTGTTTTGAAATGGTTATAATATATGATATTCCTGTAATGTATTTCATAATCAAAATTCACATAGAATAAGTAAGTCACTCGGTACTTTCATATCGTAACAGTAAAATGAGCTATATTACAAGTGAAAGCATTTTACAAACTGTCAAATGGTATTCAAATGTAGTTAATCAAAAACAAAAACACAACAACCAAAACTTATGGGATTCAGCAAAAGCAATTTTAGAAAGAAGTATATAGCAATAAATGCCTACATTAAGAATAAAGATCTAGGGGTGCCTGGGTGGCTCAGTCGGTTAAGCGTCTGACTTCAGCTCAGGTCATGATCTCATAGTCCATGAGTTCGAGCCCTGCATTGGGCTCTGTGCTGATAGCTCAGAGCCTGGAGCCTGCTTCAGATTCTGTGACTCTGACCCTCTCTCTGATCCTCCCCCATTCATGTTCTGTCTTTCTCTGTCTCAAAAATAAATAAATATTTAAAAAATGTAAAGAATGGAGATCTCATCTAAACACCCTAAATTCACACTTCAAGGAATTAGAAGGAGAAGGAAAATGCCAGAATTTAGCAGAAGGAAGAAAATGAAGATTAGAACAAAAATAAGTGAAATAGAGACTAGAAAGAAAATAGAAAGAAAAAAACAACATTGAAACTGAGCTGGTTTTTCAAAAGATGAACAAAATTGACAAACCTTTAGCTACACTAACCAAGAAAAAGGCAAAGAGATTTCGAATAAACAAAATTATAAATGAATGAGGGGGCATTACAACTTACACTGAAGAGGTACAAAATATCATAAGAGGCTACTAGGAATAGTTATACACCAACAAATTGGGTAACTTAAAAGAAATTAGTAAATTCCTAGAAACATACAACCTACTGAGAGTAAGTCATGAAGCAACAAAAAAATGTGAACAGACCAATAATCACTAAAAAGATTGAAGCAATAATCAACATTCTCCCAACAAAGAAATGGTCAGGGCCAGATGGTTTCACTGGTGAATTCTAACAAATATTTAAAGAATAATTAACACAAATCCTTCTCAAATTCTTCCAAAAAATTGATGAGAATGGAGCTCTATCAAAATAATTTTACAAGGTTACTTGTTACCCTGATACCAAAGTCAGAAATAGGAACTACAAGAAAAATACAGATGAAAAATCCTCAAAAAATTCAAATTATTGAATTCAGCAGCACATTAAAAGGATTATGAAACATGATCCAGTGGGATTTATCTCTGCAATAAAAGAATGGCTCAATATTAGCAAATCAATCAATGTAATACCCCAAATTAATAGAATAGAAGGATAAAATCATATGACCCTTTAAATAGATGCAGAAAAAGCTTTTGACAATATTCAAAATCTTTTCTTGATAAAAGACTACAACAAATCAGGTAGACAAGGAACATACCTCAACATAATTAAAGCTATCTGTGGCAAGCCCACAGATAACGTCATACTGGATGGTGAAACACTGAAAGCTTTTCCTCCAAAATCAGGAAGAAGAAAAGGTTTCCTACTCTCCCCACTCATATTTGGCATAATACTGGAAGCCCTAGCCAGAGCAATTAAGCAAGAAAAAGAAATTAAAAGGCATCCAGATTAGAAAAGAAAAGGTGAAATTGCCTCTGTTTGAAGATGGCATGATGTTATAGATAGTAAATTATAAATACTCCACCAAAATCTGTTAGAACTAATAAACAAATTCAATAATTTTTCCAGATACAAATCAACATATAAAAATCAGTTGCATTTCTATACTCTAATAATGAAATATCTGGGAGAGAAATAGAGAAAACAATCTGATTTACAATAGCATCTAAAATAATGAAGTAATTATGAATAAATTTAACCAAAGAGGTGAAAGATCTATGCCCTAAAATCTATAGGACACTGATGAAGAAACTGAAGAAGGAAAAATAAATGGAAAGACATTCATGTTTATTGATCAGAAGAATTGATTTGCTAAAATGCCCATAACACCCAAATCCATTTATAGATTCAATGCAATCCATATAAAAATTCTAATGGCTTTTTTCCCAGATATAAATTTCTGTGAAACCACAAAGGACCTCAAATAACCAAAGCAATTCTGAGAGATAAAAACAAAATCAAAGACATCATACTTAACTGATTTCGAACAATACTACAAAGCTGTAGTATTAAAACAGTATGGTTACTAGAATAAAAATAGACACATAGACCAATGGAACAGAATAGAAAGCTCAGAAATATAGTCAAGTAATATTTGACAAAGTAGTCAAGAACACTCACTAGGAAAAGTATAGTCTCTTCAACAAATGGTGCTGGGAAAACAAGATAACCACATGCACAAAAAGGAAATTGGACCCGTATATTACACCAGTTACAAAAATTAACTTGAAATAGATTAAATACTTAAATGTAAAACATAGAACCATAACTCATTAAAGCAAACATAAAGAAAAAATTCCTTGGCATTAGTTCACAATAATTTTTTGCATATGACACCAAAAGCAAAAGCAACAAAAAATGGGATTATATAAAACTATAACACTTCTGGATAGTGAGACACACAATCAACAGAATAAAGAGGCAGTCTACAGAATGGTAGAATATAATTGTTAACCGTATATGAGATAGTAGGTTAATTTGCAAACTATATAAGAAACATAATTCAATAGCAAAAAACAAAACAACAACAAAAACCTAAATGATCTGATTTTAAAATGGGCAGAAGAATTGAATAGATTGTTTTCCCAAGAGACATACAAATAGCCAGCGGGTACAAGAAAATATGTTCAATATCACTAATCATCAGGGAGATGCAAATTAAAACTACAATTAGATATCACCTTACACTTATTAGAATGTCTGTTAACAGAAAGATAAGAGGCAACAAGTATTTGGTGAAGATGTGGAGAGGAGAGAAACTTTGATCATTATTGGTGGAGAAGTAAGTTTGTATAACCACTGTAGAAAGCAGTGTGGAGGTTCCTCAAAAAATTAAAAATCGAACTATTATATAATCCATCAATCCCACCTCTGGGTATATATATATATGGAAGAAATGAAATCACTATCTTGAAGAGATATTTGCGCTCCCTTGTTCATTGCAGCATTATTTACAACAGCCGAGATGTGAAAATAGCTTAAGTGTCCACTGACAGAAAAATGGATGAAGAAAATATGGAATATACAATGAAATATTATTCAACCATAAATGAAGAGAATCCTGTCATTTGTGACTACATGAATGGACTTTGAAAGCATTATGCTAAATGAAATAAATGAGACAGAAAAAGATATACTGTATGATCTCACTATTATGTGGAATCTAAAAAACCCAGACTCATAGAAACAGAGGAGAATAATGGTTGCCAGGAGATTGAGGTGGGGGAAATGTGAACATATTGATCAAAGGGTGAAAACTTCGAATTATAAGAGAAATAAGTTCTGGGGTCTAATATTCAGCATGATGACTATAGTTATTGTATACTATATTCATTATTTTGAAATTTCTAAGAATAAATCTTAAATGATCTCATCACAAAGAAAAATTAATTATCTGAAGTGATGGATGTGTTAACTAAACCTATAATGGTAATCATTTAGCAATATATACCTGTATCAAATTATCACATTGTACACCTTAAACTTACACAATATTATATATCAATTAGATCTTAATGAAATGAGTTGGAGTAGACAAGCGTAGAAGTGCCTTTAACTTTATGTCTGTTTATAAGAATTTTATCAAGTTTAGAGTAACTTATTGGTCCAATACTATTTCAAGTGCTGTATTAAAGTACAGGAAATACATTATACAGAGGATATATTATTATCAAAACTAAAACCCAAAACCTATTTAGCACTAAACATTATATATATTTTAATTCACAAAATGTATGTGAAAATTTAGCATTCCAGTTTTGAGAAAATAAAATTCTTTAAGTAATTTCATGCTTTCAAAACATCTGTGTGTGTGTGTGTGTGTACACATATGCTGATGTTTACACACACACACACACACACACACACATATCTTCCACATGCATGAATGCTAATATATATGAATACTCCAGATACAAGTGTAGAAGTTCATTCTCTTTTACTTACACAAACACACAGATATTCATAGAGGGCATTTATTTAAACTTTTTGATTTCATGCTCCTAGATAGGAAGAGTAAATATTGTTAAAATGTTGATACTACCCAAAGCAATCTACATATTCAACATGATCCCTATCAAAGTAACACCAGCATTCTTCACAGAGCTAGAACAAATAATCCTAAAATTTGTATGGAACCAGAAAAGACCCCGAATGGCCAAACCAATCTTGAAAAAGAAAACCAAAGGAGGAGGCATCACAATCCCAGACTTCAAGCTATGCTACAAATCTGTAATCATCAAGACAGTATGGTACTGGCACAAGCACAGACACTCAGATCAATGGAATAGAATAGAGAACCCAGAAATGGACCCACAAACGTATGGGCAACTAATCTTTGACAAAGCAGGAAAGACTATCCAATGAAATAAAGACAGTCTCTTCAGCAAACGGTGCTGGGAAAACTGGACAGCGACATGCAGAAGAATGAACCTGGACCACTTTCTTACACCATACACAAAAATAAACTCAAAGTGGATGAAAGACCTCAATGTAAGACAGGAAGCCATCAAAATCCTCAAGGAGAAAGCAGGCAAAAAACTTTTTGATCTTGGCCGCAGCAATTTCTTACTCAACCTGTCTCCAGAGGCAAGGGAAACAAAAGCAAAAATGAACTACTGGGACCTCATCAAAATAAAAAGCTTCTGTGCAGCGAAGGAAAAAATCAGCAAAACTAAAAGGCAACTGACAGAATGGGAGAAGATATTTGCAAATGACATACCATATAAAGGGTTAGTATCCAAAATCTGTAAAGAACTTATCAAACTCAACACCCAAATAACAAATAATCCAGCAAAGAAATGGGCAAAAGACATGAATAGACACTTCTCCAAAGAAGACATCCAGATGGCCAACCAACACATGAAAAAATGCTCAACATCACTCCATCATCAGGGAAATACAAATCAAAACCACAATGAGATACCACCTCACACCTGTCAGAATGGCTCACATTAACAACTCAGGCAACAACAGATGTTGGCGAGGATGCAGAGACAGAGGATCTCTTTTGCGTTGTTGGTGGGAATGCAAGCTGGTGCAGCCACTATGGAAAACAGTATGGAGGTTCCTCAAAAAAACTAAAAATAGAACTACCCTACGACTCAGCAATTGCACTACTAGGCATTTATCCAAGGGATACAGGTATGCTGTTTCGAAGGGACACATGCACTCCCATGTTTATAGCAGCACTATCAACAATAGCCAAAGTATGGAAAGAGCCCAAATGTCCATCGATGGATGAATGGGTAAAGAAGATGTGGTATATATATACAATGGAGTATTACTCAGCAATCAAAAATAATGAAATCTTGCCATTTGCAACTATGTGGATGGAACTGGAGGATATTATGCTAAGTGAAATTAGTCAGTCAGAGAAAGACAAAAATCATATAACTTCACTCATATGAGGACTTTAAGAGACAAACCAGATGAACATAAGGGAAGGGAAGCAAAAATAATATAAAAACAGGGAGGGGGGGCGCCTGGGTGGCGCAGTCGGTTAAGCGTCCGACTTCAGCCAGGTCACGATCTCGCGGTCCGGGAGTTCGAGCGCCGCGTCGGGCTCTGGGCTGATGGCTCAGAGCCTGGAGCCTGTTTCTGATTCTGTGTCTCCCTCTCTCTCTGCCCCTCCCCCGTTCATGCTCTGTCTCTCTCTGTCCCAAAAATAAATAAACGTTGAAAAAAAAAAAAAAAACAGGGAGGGGGACAAAACAAAAGAGACTAATAAATATGGAGAACAAACTGAGGGTTGCTGGAGGGGTTGTGGGAGGGGGGATGGGCTAAATGAATAAGGGACATTAAGTACTCTACTGAAATTATTGCTTTACCTATACTAACTAATTTGGATGTAAATTTTAAAAAATAAAAAATAAAGTTAAATTACAAAGTTAAAAAAAACTTTTTGATTTATTATCTTTTTAAAGTTCCATAATGATCATTATTTCTAAAGAAGTTAAATAATTGTTAATGGTCATCAGATTTAGTTCTTCTAATGTTTTAAATATAACAAGAATGGCGATACATGGGTTTGGATTTCAAAGCCTTTGCATGAGAAAACAGGGAAAAGAGTGACAACCTCAATATAACTGTTCCTCATTATACCCCCAGCAAACACTTTTTTTTTTTAATTTTTTTTATTTTTTAACATTTATCTATTTTTGAGATAGAGAGAGACAGAGCATGAACAGGGGAGGGGCAGAGAGAGAGGGAGACACAGAATCTGAAACAGGCTCCAGGCTCTGAGCAGTCAGCACAGAGCCCGACGCGGGGCTAGAACTCACGGACCGCGAGATCATGACCTGAGCCGAAGTCGGACATTTAACCTACCGAGCCACCCAGGCTCCCCAGCAAACCCTTTTCTGAAAGAACAAGGTTGGTGGATAGGTTTGTCATAGCTAATTCAATGGTGACTGCTTGCACTCACTGAGGCATGGGGAAATTTGAAAAGAAGAGATTAGGTGATAAGTAACAAGTATTACTGGGCTATTATCTTGACTATTTTCTATATTCCTAATACATGTCTTTCTTTTGTATTAGAAGGCCAACAGTTAAAGTGAAATAACCAATTCACAAAAAGAAACTAATTCACCAATATAATAGAATAAAATTGATTTGTAAGATAGGAAAACTCTGTGGTTTGTGAAATGGATGTTATTAAATTCCACAGAATGATTTTTTTTTTAAGAGTATGCCCTCGTAGCAGCTCCCAGATGTTTGAAGGTTATCTAGTTTCCTTTTCTCTCTTTGCATGGCCCCTGCCTTTCAAAACAACCAAAAAAATCACTCAGGACTGAATGAATACACAAGAAAGATCAGGATGAAAATAGTATCCTCCTCAGTAGCGCCAATAGCTGTTATATATTTGAACAGTTTTTAGATACCATAAAACTATGCATATATTTATATGTCATTTTTTTTTTAAATTAAATTTTCTTAAGTAGCACGTGCTCCTTGTAATGTCTCAAAGCAGAAGCATAGGGGCGCCTGGGTGGCGCAGTCGGTTAAGCGTCCGACTTCAGCCAGGTCATGATCTCGCGGTCCGTGGGTTCGAGCCCCGCATCAGGCTCTGGGCTGATGGCTCGGAGCCTGGAGCCTGTTTCCGATTCTGTGTCTCCCTCTCTCTCTGCCCCTCCCCCGTTCATGCTCTGTCTCTCTCTGTCCCAAAAATAAAAAAATAAAAAAAATAAATAAATCAAAAAAAAACGTTCAAAGCAGAAGCATATAAGAAAATTGTAATTTATCCTCCCTTTCTCAGAGTACTATTTTGAAGTCTAGCGCCAATAACTGAGTTAATCAAGCTCTTTAGTTTATGACATTTTATGATCATTGTTTAATTCAGGTTTTCTCTTACGGAGTTTTAGCTTTCCTCTTTCAACTCCATTCATTAGTTCCTTTATCTCTCTTCAACATAAAGTTAGATATGAATATTATATTATATTTTAGTATGTTATATTGTATTTTAGTATAATATACAAATTGTTATTTGTAATAAATATGAACATACCAACTTTTTTCATCTAAACATAACTTTATTCATATAAAGATATCAATTTCTACATCTTTATCTTTTCTTATTGTCTTATTTGACACTTCAGCTCTGCAGTTTATCCTTTGCCTGGGTCTAGGGTATTAGCCTGTTTAACACATTTGATTTTAGCTATTGTATTTTTCATACTCAGTATTTCTAGTTGGTTTTTGTGAACACTTGCCACAACTTTTAGTTGCCAATACCTTCCTTTGTTTTTTTGAAGATCTATATAATGCTTATTTAGCATTTTTTAAATCTTTGATCATTAATTTAGATGTGCATGTTATAGGTGTTCTAGTCTTTTATCTTTTATAAGTACTTCCCTAACCAAATATTACTTTGTGATCTCATATTCTTAGTAGCTGAATGTGGAACTAGGGGTGATGGACAAAAGGCCAGGCTTATTATCCTTTTGGTAAGTTTAGGAGGGAAGAGTTGTTGAGTGCAAGCAATATACTTGGCTTTACAATCACTCACTGTTAGCATTCAGTTCTCAATGGGAAGCCCTACTCTTATTGGAAACTCCCTTTACCTCAACCTCTGCCATTTCCCTTTGCAAGTCGGGTCTTCTTTGGTTGTCCTCAACAAAGTTTGGCTTCTGCTAGGGTAGAGTAGGAAGAAACCCTAGGGGCCAGTTTCTGAACCAATTGTTACCAGTTTTCTATCAGAGGGTATTCTGGAGTCTTCATAATTTTAGCCAGCTGACAGTGCTGACCTCGCCAGGCTGTTTTTCAGCCTCACAGTTTAAGGGGGCCGGCAAGGATCCCCACACAGATTTCCAGATTGAGAAAAGAAAACATTACATTCATTTTTGCTATTCCATGCTTTTGCATACACAAGGATTTTTGTGTGTTCAAATGTAATTTTCCGTCTCCCCAAAACTCAACCAGGGTCTGGTAATCTTCTGTGAGTTTCCTCTAGTATTTATGGAAGTTTCTGAGATCTATCATCCTCCCTCAGGCTTGTGGCTTGTTAGGTGATTAACCCACAGCCTATTTTAGTTGCCTTTTTATCTGGAAGTCTCCCTTTTTCTGTGATGATGTTGATCTTTACTGATAAGCTCAACTCTAAATTTCCTAAACACTAATAGATACTACTGACCAAATGTACAAAATGGCTTATTTGGTAGGTGTGGTTAATTTCATAGTTTTAATACCTACTTTAGTGTTGAGATAATGCATAATGATTGATGCAATTATACATATGATACCCCAGCTTTCACCCTACCAGGAAACAAACACTGCAGGTGAGTATTTAATCTTTGGCATTACTCTGAGAGGGATTTTGACAATGGAAAATTTATACAGAGATGGCAATCAAAATGATGAAATGCGATACAACTTTTACAAATGTGTAAGAGCTGAAGTAATGATTGTGTTTATTGTGGAAATAAAACTCAAAGGATATAAATAGCTATATTTTGAGATATATGGAGCCCCATTACATGGGAAGGAAAGACATTTCAGAAGGTAAATCAGTTAAAGGTAACAGCCGTTAGAATGCAATAATTGTTAAATGAATTTATGTACACATTGCATGCTTGTTGGGTTTTGAGCGATTTGACGCCTGATGAAGGAAAAAGAGAAGACCACGAGGTGGCAGTAGCACATACAATCTTGGACAGTTTGACATGGTGGCAAGTCCTTAACAGCATGAGACTGTCCAGATACTTAAGACATAGGGTTTATCATCCACTTCAGAGGAGAGCAAGGGAATTTCCAAAGAGAGGGGTTCAGAATCAGAGAAGGTGTTTATGTGTGTTGGTGATGTCACTCAGTGGCACAGTGGGGAGTTTCTGGGTCACCAGAAGCAACAAAGGATAGTAACAGCTTGGAGACTTTATAGTGCCTGGCCTATCTTATCTATGGCCAGCAGATGTTGGGTGCAAGTTCATGGGGTATGCAAAGCAGATAGAGTCTAAATTTCTAAAAATCTGCTTATTTGGGCTTTAAAACAATTGGTTCTGTAAGAAAAAAAAAAAAAAAGGAATTTGGCACCCATGGGCTTTAAGCCAAAGAATCTCAGACTACCTTGAAGAAATAAACAACTGAGGGGCCAGTATACAGAGGCCATGTTTAGCTGGTATCTATAACGTTGATAAAGACTGTATTTACCTAATACAATTTCATTCAGTTTTAAGAAATATAGTTTCAGTCCACAATTACAACTAGAATTTCTCCAAAATGAAATGACCTGCTTTGGAGTTACAAAAGAGGTTAAATGGAGGTTGGATTAAAGGTAGTATAAAATCCATTCCAGGTCACCCTTGTGACAATATTTAACACATGTGGGAGCATAATCCAGCCAAGCTATCCTCATGAATAGTAAAACATACACATGATTTCATCACTAAAACATTTATATCACAAAAAGATCCACTTAATATTGTCTTTTGAGTAAACAATTCAGCAATTTCTAGTTCTACGCAAATACAGGTGTGTGTGTGTGTGTGTGTGTGTGTGTGTGGTAAATTTTATCAAATTGCTCATATTCAAGTATCTTGACCAAATTTATTATTACATTTTTGAAGTTTAAAATCCACCTTGTTTGGCAAAATATGGAAACAAAAATTCCTTAACATATAATGTTTATTTAATAGTGCTTTTCCATATTTTGTATATATTATGTGGTAGATCCTGACAAAGTGACCCTTAAAGTCTCCTAGTTTTCTTTTAAAAATAATGTGAAAAGGGGCGGTTCAGTTAGTTCAGCATCTGATCCTTGATTTCAATCCAGGTCATGATCTCATGGTTCCTGAGATAAAGCCCCACATAGGGCTCTGTGCTGACAGTGCAGAGCCTCATTGGGATTCTCTCTCTCTCTTTATCTCTCTGACCCTCCCTCACTGTCTGTCTCTCAAAATAAATAAATAAACTTTAAAAAGTAATAATATAAGAAACAACATGTAGATCTATTAGATTATCTTCCTTAGGTGTATTTATGATTCAAGTTATACAGAAAAACCAGAGTGTTTATTTCTCCCTTAGTGGCCTCAAAATATAATATTTTCTACTTTATGGACATATAAAGTATGTATGATATCACTTCTTATTCATGTTGCAAGACAATTCCAGTGTTGTTTTGCAATTGTAATGCAATATAGTGAGTAGCCAGCAGTATCCGACCTTACCAAAGTTTGTCAAATTTTAATAATACTGAAAACTATGTGTTTTAGCACATTACAAAAAAGTATCTGAGATGTCAGGAATACTAGTAGCAACAAACTGCATATCTTAGTAATTCTCATCTTGGTTATAAAAGACTCAGTCTTACCCATGGATTTGACATAAACATTGTGTAACAGGGTGAATTATCTTAATGGCTGTCAATTTGGCAGTGCATTAGCTAATAATATCTTTCACTTTACCCCAGTACATTTTTGAAAGCACATTGGTTGTTTCTTGGCAGGTAGATTATGACAATCTTGTAATCTGTTGTTGGAAGCCTAAACTGTTAAAAGTGTTGTAGTTGATTAGGAGTAGATGCTGCCTTTAAAAACATGCATAGCTTTGACCGAGTCATTCCATTATTAGGAATCTTACTTGAAGGATATAATTAGAAATGTACACATATATTTATGTAACTAGATGTTTATTGCACTTTATATAAATACTTTTTTTTTAAATCACAAGAGAATAAAGGCAAAATAGTGCATACCCCTTCACATCTTTTAGTCACTATCATATTAGCTAATTTTACTAGGAGCACAGCTCTTTTATAAGCCAAGTTTATCTATGTGTTTTTTTCTTTGCTGTCTCTTCAGTTACAGTTTAAGATCTGTAAAAGAAGGGATCTTATCTATCTCTTGCTATATCCTCAATGCGTAAAACAGAGATGGCCCCTTAGTAAAACAGTCAATAGACTTCACTATTTATTTAATAAAGGCACAAATATGTAAACATTTAATGAGGTTGTAAATGGCATTTAATCACATAAGAGGGCACTGCAATCGCAGATAAAGAAGGTATAAATAGCATGTGCTGTGGTATCAAATTTGAAATTTTATTTTGCAAATATTTTGTAAATATTAGCAATGCTTATTCCTGAAGATTTTGATGTTCCCCTGTCTATTTGCTGCAGTATATTTTATTACTTTTATAAAAGAAAGAGATTAAAATTCAAGTTACAATTTTTGTGCTTTTCCTCATTCCTTCCTCATCTAAATTCATCATTTTTGTCAATTAAGCATTTAACAAGCCTCAAAGGAAGAAGTCAAAGTAGTGAGTTTTAATAAGGGATCAGGAAAAGCTAGAGCTTACCTGGGCAAGCCAAGCTTGGTAGAGGTTCAGTGAAGGCAAACTATTTATGGATCCAAGAGGCCAGCAGAGAAAGAAAATCACTGGCTTTCCAAGGTCTGATGTGGAAATAGGATGTGAATGAAACTAATGAGTAATTCAACATGTATTTTCTCCCACTGGGGCCATTATTTGAACTCATGACAGTATATAATTCAATATAAGTCCATTATATGATTCAACTGTTTATTGATCACTGACTCTGGGCAAAACACTGTCATAAGCCCTAAGAATAGCAAGATAAAGAGAAGAGAGTTCCTCCTGTCCTAAAAGCTCAAGGTTTGTTTAGAAGGGACAGGGAAAGGAACAACTCACAGGTTTGGTTGTATAAGAGAATATGCACATGTATGCTAAATAGCATGGTAGCACAAAGCAGGAAAGAGAAGCACTGAGACAAACCAACCAAATGTACTTTGTGAAATTAGATCTGTCGTAACATATAAACTTGGCTATCTTAAACCTCCCCTCCAGTTCTTTGGGACTATCATTCATTTTCAGAGGCTTCTGATTGCCAATGGTAAGTACTCAATAAACACACAGGTCAGTTTGAAAGGGACATTTTTTCAAATAGCCTCCTTGCCCTACCTTCTCATCATCCTGAATTTTATCATTTTGCAAATTTGCCTCTTAAACTATTTGCTTTCTTTTTTTTTTAAGTTTATTTATTTATTTACTTTTGAGAGAGACACAGTGTGAGTAGAGGAGGGGCAGAGAGAAAGGAGATAGGGAATCTCAAACAGACTCTGCACTGCCAGTGCAGAGCCCAATGAGGGGGCTCGAACCCATGCAACTGCAAGATCATGACCTGAGCCGAAACCAAGAATCGAATGCTTAACGGACTGAGCCACCCAGGCACCCCTCAAACTGTTTCTTTCTTAATAGGATAACCTTCCCGTGCCCCCGACCCCCCATAAAAATTCTTCCCTGGTTCCCAATTCACATGCTAACACATCAAACACTTCTAACTTCCCAATGCATCTCTCAAACCACCAAAACTCCTGAGATAGTCTAGGCCAAGTGTCTGCAAACTGTAGTCTGCAGGCCAAATTTGGACCTCCTCCTCCTGTTTTTATAAATGGTTTTATTGGGATACAGTGATACCCATTTATGTATTATCTGTGGCTGCTTTAGCACTACACTGGTGGCAGTGTTGAGTAGTTGCCAAAGAAACTGAATGGTCCCCAAAGCCCAAAATATTTACTATCTAACCCTTAGAAAATGCTTGTACTCACCTTATCCAGGGCATCTGCTTTTTTAAAAATCATGTTAGATAATTTTTTAACCAAATACAGTTTCCCTTTCCTCCCCTAACGTGACATTAAAGATCAAGATTGTTCCAAGTCCAAAGGATTGAAAGCGTTGCTTTGAGGTAAATGTTTATGTTTTCTTACTCCAATGAAAAATGAGAGAAACAGAAAAAAAAGATACAGATGAGTAGTATGAATGCATTACTTTTAAAAATGTGTAAAGGAGAGGTATAAATTTAGAAACTTATGTGAAAATCTGATGACTCTAGTAGACTTTTAAAAGTTATATTCACAGTCAGATTTAAAATTGACTGGTTATTAGAGTCTCTAAGTGTCAGTATGCCACATTAAAACATGAGTGCTTAAAAAGCAATGCTATCACTAAGAATTGAGTTTTGTGGGAAACTTGAACTTCAGTTTATATTCAAAATAAGTTATTTGGCGTGCATACATTTGTTAAAAGTCATTTGAATATTGCTCTGGAAATAATTACTCAGGGTTTATTAAAATGCTATAAGTGGAATAGATACACAGTAAAGCAGTTGAGCTAATTTCATGTCCAAAGTTTTGTGTTAACTGTACCATACATTTGATTGTACTGATTTTGAAATACGTCTTTTGCACCACCCCTGTTGAGTTGCACACATCCCTCTATAAATACAATCTGTTTTGAAGGTGTAAGTCGTTTAGTTATTTTCTAAAGTTTGCCAAAGGGGCATGTGCATCTGCCAAAATGAAAAACATGGGACAATTTTTGCGCCTCTAGGTGGCTCTAAAATGGCATGCCACCATCTGCTACTGGGCATGTTCTAACGATAAACATTTAAAATGCTGTATCTAGTTTTACAAGATTACAAGTATTCTGAATTGTCATCTACTTTGGAGCCATAAAGGCAGACTGTTAACACACACACACACACACACACACACACACACACACACACACACACACAC
>NW_024412395.1:25286164-25288170 GCF_014898765.1 Herpailurus yagouaroundi | reverse complement strand
CACACACACACACACACACACACACACACACACACACACACACACACTTATACACATGCAGAACATACAAAATGAAGCTTTTACATCATCTGCTTTACTTACAAAGCTTAAGGAGGAAATTATTTTATCATAATACATTGCTATATGTCTGTGATGATAGCATCATAATTAGTATGCTATCAACAAGAAGATGAATAAAATAAAATTTATACCACCATCTCCTCAGGTAGATGATTTTTATTTAGTCTCTTATTGGTAGATGTTAAAATTTGCAGTGTAAAATTTATAAAAATTGAGATAAGAAGAAACTTTTGTCTGACTACATGCTGATTCAGATTTCTATAATCACACACTAGGTAATCAAAACCTTTTTGAAAAAATGTGTGTCAAAGTTTGAACCACAATTTACATGAGAAAAGCATTTTGCTTCTTGTATAAATGATCCAATATAATGAGTTGGATATATGAAGAAGGAAGAATTAAATGCATTCTCATCAGGGATGTTCTGTGACTCAGTGTCCACATTATATATTTCTGGGTTTTGTTTTTAAATAAGAAGATGAGGTGCATTTTTTTAATGAAATATGATTGACATACAATACTCTATTGGTTCCCAGTATACATCATACTGGATGATATTTTTGTGTGATGAAATGATCCCCATGATAAGTCTAATTCCCATCTGTTACCATACAAAGTTATTACTGCTGTATATTATAGCCTCATAACTTATTTTAGAACTGGAAATTTGTATCTCTTAGCCCCTTCATCCATTTTGCCTGCTCCTCCAAAAGCTCTCCACTTTAGTAACCAATAGTCTGTTTCTTGTGTAGATGAGTCTACTTCTGTTTTGTTTTGTTTTGTTTGTTCATTTTGGCTTTTTTAGATTCCACATATAAGTGAAATAATAGGGTATTTGTCTTTCTTTGTCTTACTCATTTCACTTAGCGTAATACCCTCTAATTCTGTCCATGTTGTAACTAATGGCAAGATTCATTCTTTATTATAGCTGAGTAATATCCCATTGCCTATATATACCACATCTTCATCCATTCATTTATCGATACACACAGACTGCTTCCATATCTTGGCTATTGTAAATAATACTGAAATAAACATAAAACCGTATATATATATTCTTCAAATTTGTGTTTTCGTTTATCTTCAGATAAATACCCAGAAATGGCATTGCTTTTTTGTAAAGTAGTACTATTTTTAATTTTTTGAGGGAACTGCATGCTGTTTACATAGTGGCTGTACCAGTTTAGAGTCCCATCAACAGTATATTAGGGTTCCCATTTCTCTATATCCTTGCCAACACTTATTTTTGTCTTTTTGATAATAGTTAATCTGATTGGTGTGAGGCGATATGTCATTGTGGTTTTGATTTGCTTTTGCCAATGATTAGTGATGTTAAGCAGCTTTTCATGTGCCTGTTGGCCCTGTATATGTCTTTTTTGGAAAAATGTATATTCAAGTCCTATGCTCATCTTTTAATCAAGTTTATTTTTTTTATATCAAGTTGTGTAAATTTTTTTATGTATTGTGGATATTAATCTTTTATTGGATGTATGATTTGCAAATATCTACTCCCATTCAGTAGGTGGCCTTTTTATTTTGTTGATGGTTTCCTTTGCTACACAAAAAGTATTTTTAGTTTGATCTGGTTTCATTTGTTTATTTTATGTTTTTATTGCCCTTGCTTGAGGATACTGGTTCAAGAAATATTGCTAAGACCTATCCAAGAGTTTGCTGCCTATGTTTTCTTCTAGAAGTTTTATAGGTTTAGGTCCTACATTCAAGTCTTTAATCCATTTTGAATTTATTTTTATATAAGGTGTAAAATGGTGGTCCTGTCTTCCTTCCTTCCTTCCTTCCTTCCTTCCTTCCTTCCTTCCTTCCTTCCCTTCCTTCCTTCCTTCCTTCCTTCCTTCCTTCCTTCCTTCCTTCCTTCCTTCCTTCTTTCTTTCTTTCTTTCTTTCTTTCTTTCTTTCTTTCTTTCTTTC
>NW_024412395.1:25268032-25286154 GCF_014898765.1 Herpailurus yagouaroundi | reverse complement strand
TTCTTTCTTTCTTTCTTTCTTTCTTTCTTTCTTTCTTTCTTTCTTTCTTTCTTTCTTCACATAGGTGCCCAGTTTTTCAAACACCATTTATTGAAGAGGTTGTCTTTTCCCCCTTGTATAGTCTTGCCTCCTTTGCTATAGATAAATTGATCATATATGTGTTGGTTTACTTCTGGGCTTTCTATTGTATTTAATTGATCTTTGTGCCTGTTTTTGTGCCAGTTCTGCACTGTTTTGATTACTATAGCTCTGTAGTATAGTTTGAAATCAGGGACTATACCTCCAGCTTTGTTCTTCTTTCTCCAGATTGCTTTGGCTGTTTGAGGTCTTTTGTAATTCCATGTAAATTTTAGGGTTCTTTGTTCTAGTTCTGTAAAATATGTCATTGGTATTTTGATGGGGTTTGCATTGGTTCTGTAGATTGCTTTGGGTAGTATGAACATTTTAACTATTAATTTTTCCAATCCAGGAGCACAGTGTATCTTTTTATTTGTTTCTCTCATCTTCAGTTTCTTTCATCAGTATCTCTTAAGTGAAAGAATACAGGTATTTTACCTCCTTAGTTAAATTTATTCATAGGTATTTTAGTCTTTTTTATGCAATTATAGTGAGATTGTTTTCTTAATTTCTTAATTTCATTAGTGTTTAGAAATGCATCCAACTTTTGTATATCAATTTTGTATTCTGCAACTTCACTGAATTCATTTATTAGTTCAAAGAGGTGTATGGTTAAGTCTTTAGGGTTTTCAGTATACAGTATCAAGTCATCTACAAAGAGTGAGTTTTTCTCCTTCTTTCCAATTTGGATGCATTTTATTTATTTTTCTTGACTAATTGCTCTGGCTAGGACTTCCAATAACGTGTTGAATAAAAGTGGTGAGAGTGGGCATCTTTGTCTTGTTCCTGCTTTTAGAGAAAAAGCTTTCAGCAATTCAGTATTGAGTATGATGTTAGCTGTAGCTTTTTCATAGATGTCCTTTATTATATTGAGATACTTTCATTCTATATATACATGTTGAGAGTTTTTATCATAAGTGGATGTTGAATTTTATCAAATGCTTTTTCTTCATCTCTTGAGATGATCATGATTTTTATATTTAATTTTGTTTATGTAGTATGTCTTGTTGATTGATTTGCAAATGGTGAACCATCCTTGTATCCCTGTAATAAATGCCACTTGCTCATGATGTATGATCCTTATTATGTATTGTTTAATTCGGTTTGCTAATGTTTTGTTGATGATATTTGCATGCATACTTATCAGTGATACTGAACTGTACTTTTCTTTTCTGTGGGTGTGTAGTGTCTTTGTTTAGTTTGGTTATCATGGTAATCCTGGCCTTGTAAAATTAGTTTGGAATCTTCCTTCCTTTTCAATTTTTTGGAATAATTTTTGAGAAGAATAGGTATTAAATGTTTGATAAAATTTATCTGTGAATCCATCTGGACGTAGGCTTTTGTTTATTTGGAGTTTTTAATTATTTATTCAATTTCATTTCTTGTAAGGTTGTATGTTTTTAGCAACTTATCCATTTCTCCTAGGTTTTCCAGTTGGTTGCCATATAGTTATTTTAGTATTCTCTTATTCTTTGTATTTCTTTTTTTTTTTATTTTTTTTTTCAACGTTTATTTATTTTTGGGACAGAGAGAGACAGAGCATGAACGGGGGAGGGGCAGAGAGAGAGGGAGACACAGAATCAGAAACAGGCTCCAGGCTCTGAGCCATCAGCCCAGAGCCCGATGCGGGGCTCGAACTCACGGACCGCGAGATCGTGACCTGGCTGAAGTCGGACGCTTAACCGATTGCGCCACCCAGGCGCCCCTATTCTTTGTATTTCTGTGGTATCATGTGTTAGTTCTCTTATTTCTGATTTTACTCTTTGGGTTTTCTGCCTTTTTTACCCCTTTCTGAGTCTGGCTAGAGGCTTATCAGTTTTGTTTATTTTTTCTAAGAACCAGCTTTTAGTTTTATTATTCTTTTCCCTTGTTTTTCAGTCTCTTTCATTCATTTCTGCTCTTTATTATTACGATCTTTATTATTTCTTTTCTACTACTAACTTTTGGATTGCTTTGTTGTTTTTCTAGTTCATTTAGGTGTGAGGTTAGATGGTTTATTTGGGATTTTTCTGTTGTTGTTTCTTAAAGTAGGCCTGTACTCTATGAGCTTCCCTCCTAAAGCCACTTTTGCTGTATCCCATAGATTTTGAAAATTCCAGTTTCCATTTTCATTTGTCTTCATGTAGTTTTAAATTTTAATTTTTTTCTTTGATTTCTTTATTGAGCATTGGTTGTTTAGTAGCATGTTGTTTAGCTTCCACATGTTTTTGTTTTTGTTTTTTTTTTCAGTTTTCTTCTTGTAATTGATTGCTGGTGTCATATCATTGTGGTCAGAAAAGATATTTGATGTGATTTCATTCTTTTGAAGTTTATTGAGACTTCTTTTGTGGCCTAACATACGGTCTATTCTGGAGAATGTTCCATGTGTACTTGAAAAGAATGTGTATTCTGCAGTTTTTGGATGAATTGTTTTGTATATATCAAGTCTATCAGGTCTGGTGTGTCACTTAAGGCAAAAGTTTCTTTATTGATTTTCTGTCTGAATGATTTATCCATTGGTGTAAGTGGGGTATTAAAGTCCCCTACTATTATTGTATTGCTGTCAATTTCTCCCTTTATGTCTATTAATATTTGCTGTATATATTTAGATGCCTCTATGTTGGGTGCATAAATATTTACAAATATTGTATCCTCTTGTTGTATTGTATTTTATCACTATGCAATGTCCTTCTTTGTCTTTTGTTACAGTCTTTGTTTCCAAGTCTATTTTGTCTAATGCAAGTATTGCTTCTCTAGCTTTCTTTTCATTTCTATTTTCACATAATAGAATATCTTTTTTTTTTTCCCTTCACTTTTAGTCTCTGTATGTCTTTGGATCTGAAGTGAGTCTTGTAGGCAGAATAATATAAATGTGTATTTGTTTTTGTTTTTGTTTTATCTATTCATCTGCCCTGTGACTTTTGACCATTTCATTTAAAGTAATTATTGAGGGGCGCCTGGGTGGCGCAGTCTGTTAAGCGTCCGACTTCAGCCAGGTCACGATCTCGCGGTCCGGGAGTTCGAGCCCCGCATCGGGCTCTGGGCTGATGGCTCAGAGCCTGGAGCCTGTTTCTGATTCTGTGTCTCCCTCTCTCTCTGCCCCTCCCCCGTTCATGCTCTGTCTCTCTCTGTCCCAAAAATAAATAAACATTGAAAAAAAATTAAAAAAATAAATAAATAAAGTAATTATTGATAGATACGCACTTATGACATTTTGTTAATTGTTTTCTGGTTGTTTTTGTGGTTCTTCTCTGTTTCTTTCTTCTCTTAGTCTCTTCCCTTGTAGTTTGATTGTATTTTTAGTTATGTTTTGGTTCTTTCCTCTTTATTTGTGTATATATTGTAGGTTTTTGGTTTGCAGTAACCATGAGGTGTGTATGTATGTGTGTGTGCATGTCTGTGTGTTGCTAGTTGTTAGTTGCTTAAATTTGAATGCATTCGATAAGCATTATATTTTTACTTCTTCCCCATTTGGTTTTATGTTTTTGATGTCTAATTTTACATCTATTTATTTTGTACATTCTTTCACTATTTATTATAGTGGTAGTTGATTTTACTGTTTTGTCGTTTAACCTTCACACTGGCTTTTGAAATGGCTGACCCACTGCCTTTACCGTATATTTGCCATTTACTAGTGAGATATTTTTCATTCATATATTTCCTTATTTTTAGCTATGTCCTTTTCTTTTCCACCTAAAGAAGACCCTTTAACATTTCTAAGATTAGTTCTGTGGTGATGAACTCCTTTACTTTTATTTGTCTGGGATCTCTATCTCCACTTCAATTCTGAATGATAATCTTGTTATCAAGATTGTCTAAGATTTTTCCCTTTCAGCTCTTTAAATACATACTGCCACTTCCTTTTGACCTGCAATGTTTCAGCTGAAAATGAGTTGATTTCTTGGGGTTTCCCTGTATATGAGTATTTTTTTCTCTTGCTGCTTTTAAGGTTCTTTATCATTAACTTTTGCCATTTTAACTATAATATGTTTTGATGTAGATATCTTTGTTTCTGTATTTGTTTTTTTAATTAACATTTTTTAAGTTTATTTATTTATTTTGAGACAGAGAGAGAGAGAGAAGGAGACCACAAATGAGGAGGGAGTGGCAGAGAGAGAGGGAGAGAAAGAATCCCAAGTAGGCTCTATGTTCTCAGCACAGAGCCCAATGCAGGGTTCGATCCCACTAACAGTGAGATAATGATCTGAGTGGAAATCAAGAGTTGGACGCTTAACTGACAACCACCTATGTGCCCCTGTGTTTGCTTTTATTTGTTTGTTTTGGTGTAGAACTCTTTGGATTCATCTTGTTTAAGACTGTGTTTTCTGAACCTGACTGTATGCTCTCTTCCTCATGTTAGGGATGTTTTCAGTTATTATTTCTGAAAAATAATAATTGAATGATAAAATAATAAGTAAATAATAATAATAATAATAATAATAATAATAAATAATAAATAAAATAATTTTAAAAATAAGTTTTTTGCCCCCTTATCTCTCTTCTTCTTCTGGGGCCTCTGTAATGTGAATGTTAGCATGCTTAATATCCCAGAGGTCCCTTAAGCTATATTCATTTGAAAAAATTCTTTTTTTTTCCTTTTGCTATTCTGATTATGTGATTGGGTAATATACACTATTCTGTCTTCCAGATGACTGATCCATTTTTCTGTATCATCTAATTTGCCACTGATTCCCTATAGTGTATTTTTCATTTAAGGTGTTGTATTCTTCAACTCTGATTGGTTATTCCTCATGTTTTCTAAGTCTTCATTGAAGTTCTCACTGTGTTTTTGTATTTTTCTTCCAAATTTGCAGAACATCTTTATGCTCATTACTTTGAACTCTTTATTAATTAGATTACTTATTTCCAGTTGATTAGGTTTTTTTTTCCTGGTGTTTTCTCTTGTTCTTTCATTTAGAACATATTCCTGAGTCTCCTCATTTTTTTTGACTTCCTGTATTTATTTCTATGAATTAGGTGGAACAGCTGCCACTCCTGGTCTTGAAGAAGTAACCTTGTATAGGAGCATCCTCTGTGTAGATTGCATACGCCTGGCAGCTTTGGCACATCCGCTTGAATCAGCATAGGCTAAAGGGTTCTCAGGGCACACTGTGACAGGACTACCTTGGTGGGATAGCCGGAGCTGTAACAGGTGTGGATTAGGGGATTCTGGAGCACACTGCACCTGTGTTGGGATGACTGAGTTGGACACAGGCCAGGGGGCTCTTAGAACACATTATGCTGGAGCAGTCTTCTCAGGATGACTAGAGTTGTTGCAAGCATGGCAGGAAGGTCGGGAGCGTGGTCTGCTGGGCCTCTCAGCAAGGACAGCTGGAGTTGGTGTGGTCCAGGGGCCAGGGGCACACTGAGGCAGCCCTAACTGGTCAGCTAGAGTCCCTGTACTCTGCTACCCTCTGTGCTATCAAATTGGAGGTAGAATATAAAAAACAATGTTGCTGGTGCCTCTAACCCCAGTAAGAATTCCAGTAATTCCCTCTCCATTTGGTTGATGCTCTAGGGTTAATGAATAGATTGTCTCCCCTTATAGTCTAGTTGCCCTTTAAGCCACTGTTTCTTTGCTTTGCCCCACTGTGGGCAGGCCTACATGTTGGCCCATCAGTGATATCCCTCACTAAGGCAGGTCACTGCATTGGGGATGGGGTTCTCTTTGTTACTGCATTATTGTCTTTCCTACCCTTCTCTGTGTGGTCTCTCTACATTTGATGTGCAAAAGCTATTCAATCAGCCCTCAGTTCTTCTTCAAGAGGAATTACTCTATTTATAGGATTATATTTGATGTGTCTGTGGAGGTGAGTTCAGAATCTACCTATATTGCTATCTTGAAACTAATAATACTTTTGATTCTACAATAGCAGTTATGATAGTGTACATGATTTAAACTCAGGCAATTTGACTCCAGAGTCCATGGTTTTTATCATTGCAGATTATTGCTTCTTTGGAATATTAACACTAAACCTTCTTAAACTTAGATCTCTGAAGTTATCACAGACTCTCTGAGAGTCCATTTTTTTAAGGACTATTTTTATAAACTTTTATTTTAGAATATAAACCTAAATGTACATTGTCACAAACCGAACATGTCCATGTAATATCACCAAATTCTAAGACTCAACAAAAGGCAATTGTTATCTTGATGTAACAACCCAGATGAGTTTTGCCTGGTTTGATACATGAAATAAATGTAATCATACAGTATAAGATGCGATTTCTTTAAATGTTTATAAGAACATATGTCTGTTTTAGAAAGTTTATCATTGCCGTTTTAATGTAATTAATTTATTTATTTTGAGAGAGAGACCGAGCAGGGAAGGGGCAGAGAGAGAGACTCCCAAGGGGTTCCCATGATGTCAGTGCAGAGCCTGATGCAAGGCTCTAACTCAAAAAATGTGAGGTCATGACCTGAGTCCTAAATCAGGAGTCGACATTTAAGCAACTGAACCCTGGAAACTCTAGCATTTAAAAAGAAATTATAATACTTATTTATTGTTGAGAGACAGCGAGAGGCAGAGCATAGCAGGAGAGGGGGAGAGAGAGATACAGAATCTGAAGCAGGCTCCAGGCTCTGAGCTGTTTGTTAGCACGGAGCTCGACGTAGGGCTTGAACTAATGTACTTCAAGACTATGACCTGAGCTGAAGTCTGACACTCAACCAACTGACCACCCAGGCACCCCTGGAAACTCTATCATTTTAAAATGGATTTTTATGTACCGTTAATTTAACTTTGTTTTTTTTTTTTTCTATAGTAAGTAACTAACTGACCCACTAGTGTTTATTGAACGATTATTTACTTGCTCATTATTTAATAATTTAGAAAACAGAAGAATCCTCAAAGGAAAAAAAATAAAATCTCTCTTGATTGGAAGATCTTTACAGCATAATGTCATTTGGTTATAATTCAATTGATAAATTTTAAATGATTATGGTTTTATTTACACTTTCATTTTTTTCTCAAAAATTTCTAGAACTAAATATCCTGTTCTTATTTAATTGTTTTTGATGGTTTTCTTTTGTAACCAGGTAAAAGAATAAAGGCTATGATTAACTTCAAAGCCATGACTCTGCAGTGGGAGTAGCTGACACTACTAATTGATGCTTTAGGATGCTCTGGTGGTTAAGAGCCTTATATAAGTGGCATCTCCTTTAGCTCTTCCACAATCCTATGAACACAGGAATAGTACACTACTGGCATAACAAGTGAGGAAACTGAGCCTTTGAGCTAATAGCACTACTAGGATACGAGAGAGAGTAGAAATTGAAAGTCAGGTTTGTCTGATCCAGAGCCAGCCCGGTGCCTAATTTGCATATTTGTGCACTGATACTCAAGTACCATCATTGCAGCTTCCCACATTCATAAGTGATTTGGTAGAAAATAGAAGGGATTTTTGAAGGGCTGCAATCTCCTACCCTTCAAAACTGAAAGCCACTCTATGCTTTCTTGAAATTGTTATATTCAATATAATTCATATTCAAAACAATCATATGCATTCAATATAATCAATAGGCAAAAAAAGTTTATTCATAAATAATAATAATATCACCATTCTTTTCAATATTTACATAATTGGAAAATTCATATCATTAGCCTTTTTGTATTTAATTATTTTTAGAAAAAGAACTTTGGAAAACATTTTATGATATAAGGTAAGAAAACTGCATATAGCTTTATTTTCTAAACAGAACTCTGATTATCTGGTGGATATTTACAACTCAATTTTATTGAATGCATAGATTTTTCAATACAGAGATGTAAGTATGTACTATTCATCTTTTACCTGAAAATTTGCATTCAGTAGTGGTTTAGTTGGAAGTTTGGAATGTTTAATTACTGTTTTTTTTTTTTTTTTTTTCTTTTATCAGTTGGATACGTGTCTTCTTCAAATAAATCCATTCCTCTTTTAACTTCCATCCCTGCTTCCATCTTTCACTTTCTTTCCCTTCTTCCTTGTCTGGTTATCTTAGTGATATATAAACACCGACACACATATGCACACATCACACCCAAATAGATCTTTTTTTCTACCTTGCAAATGGTTATATGATGGAGATTACCTTGAATTTAACATTTACTCTCTTGTTGATCTTCTTTCCCCCTATATCCCACTTTCCTTCTTATCCATCTCTAGGTTTTTGTTGTTGTTAATCACTATCTATATTCACTTTCAAATACCTTTAACTCTCTTTCCAATCTCCCCATCTGTTATAACTTCTACCTGAAAATTGTCTTAAATTTTGCCTGCACCAAGCAGCTGATGTTATTTGGGAAAAAAAATGTATGAAACCTTGCTGCCTGGACTCATTTCATATTTATGGCCACAGATACTGAATGGACCCTCAATATTGCTCAGTACTCAACCATCTTCTCTAAATAAATTTATCTTTGCACTTAAAAAAAAAAATAATGTCTGTTCGTTTGTTTGTTTATTCATTTATTTTGAGAGAGGGACATAGTGTGAGCAGGGGAGGGGCAGAGAGAGAGAGGGAGTCACAGAATCCAAAGGAGGCTCCAGGCTCCGAGCTGTCAGCGCAGAGCCCAGTGCGGGGCTCGAACTCACAAACCATGAGATCATGACCTGAGCTGAAGTCAGATACTTAATCTACTGAGCCACCCAAATGCCCCTATCTTTACACTTTTTAAGTTAACTCTGCCAGGTTTTCCCTACTTTCCTACATCATCTACACTCACCTACTGAGCCTGTCCAATCATTACCATTAAAGAATACGCCCTTGTGGGTAACTCTAATATTCTGGATCTTATTTTCTTTCTCTCATATTTTGTCTCTACTCTCAAGGGTTTCATTCTAGCCATTATCCTCTTAGTTTTTCTAAGTATCTCTGTGGGATTTTTTGTTTCAGCACACAGGCCTACTGTAGACCATCTTAAAGAAAAACAACTGTTCCTTCATGTCATAACTCTCATTTCTTTGCTCTCCTACTTAGTTGTACTAAAAAAAAAGTCTATACTCTGTATATTTTCTTCCCTCACTCACTTCTATTTATCTCCTTAATTCACTCTGATAGGGCTCTAGCTTTCAGAACTTAACTGAAAAGTCTTAATGAAACTGAAGAGTCTTAACTGAAAACTCTTAATGAAAATGACTCAGAGTTTTTCAAGTCAGTGGTCAGGTCTCTACCCTTATCTTAGTGGACATCTTAACAGCAATTAAATCAGGTGATATTTCCCTCTTTCTTGAACCTTTTTGGTTTATAATCCCCATGACATGACACTAACTTGGTTTTGTGTTTACCTCTTTGGTCGTTCTCTTTTTAGTTTTTCTAATTTTTTAGAAATTGCTTTGACCTACAAGATTTCTATATGTTCAAGTAACCCAGGCTTCCCCCAATCCCCTTCCCAGTTATCTTTCCCTTGCTTCATTCTTTCCATAAGTGATAGCATTAGACCACAGTTCTCTATGTAATACATTGATGATTCTAAAATTTATATACCAAAGCTGGACCTTATACCTTAGAGTCAGATTCAGTATCCACTGCCTCACTGAGGTCTCCACTTGTATGAAGAATAAACTTCCAAAACTAACATGAAGAAAGAATATAGATACCCAAGCCCTAAATATCATCTCCTCCACAAGCTCTTCTCATTTTAGGAGTTGGGGCAATTACCCTCTAATTCAAGATAAGGCTGAAGGTACATCATTGATTCTTTCCTTCCTTCTTGCTCTATAACCTTGCTATTAGTAAGTGCCATTGGCTGTATCTTTAAAATGCATCCCTGATTTTACCATTTATCAACTTTTCCACTGCTGCAATTATAGACCAAGCCACCATGGTGTTGTCTGGATTACATATACAACTTCTTAACTACAATCCCTGCTTTCTTGCTTGACTCCCTACAACCCATCATTGATAATACTATCACTAATCTTCTAAAATATGAATTAAATGATTTCATCTGTGTAAGATCTTTCTGCATAAGATCTTTCTGCATAAGATCTCTCCACTCTCACTTAGAGAAAGATATGAGGTTGTACTTTGGCTCCAATATCATATCCTTCCATTATCCTCTTTATTCTGTGTCATTTATTAATTCCTGAGGCTCCTGCCACTGATCTTGTTTCTGCTTGGAATATTCATTCTCCAAATATTTTCATGGGTGCCTGCCCCTCTTCATCTTCATAACAAAGCTCAAATATTGCCTTCTGATCACCTCCAAACAAGTAGCTGGTCCACCAATTACATCTACTAAATTACTTGTTTCATCAATAAGACCATTTGTAATTGAACTTATTTATTTATCATATTTGTTGTGTGTTTCCGGCCCTTCACCTAAAAATCGATAAACTCTTTGATGGCGAGAACTCTATTTCTAGTTCAGCCCTGTTTCACCAATGCGTAGTACACTGTCTAGAACATAAGAAATACTCAATAAATTTAATTTCTTGACTGACTGGAATGAAGTAGATTTGTTATTTCTGGTATTTTTTTAATTAAAAATTCCATCTTTACTCACAGTCTTCCAGAAAATAAGATATTAATTGCCTTTTCTTTCCGGTACTTACCTAATTTTGCTTATGCTAACAAAGGCTCTAATAATTTGCTTTTGTGAATATTTTGTTCATGGAGTACTAGTTGAGTGACAAAATTATGTGTTTTAAAATAGTAGAATTTCATAAGGAAGACACGAGTCTAGAGTTAGATATGGATCTATGAGCTGGAAGCCCAGAATCCAATATGAACTTAACAATGGCTTGTTTTATGGTAGAGAGAAGTTACTTTACCTTCCTGTAATTGTTTCTCCTCTAATCTATAATATAGATTCAGTATCACCCAGTTCCCAACCTCACAGAAAGAGATGCTTTAGGATTAATTAAAGAGTGTCTGTAAGATTCTTTGATTTTACTTTGAAATGTGTCATTAAAGTAGCAAAAAATAATTTGCACATTACTATAATTAGGATTTTTTTCCCATCTCTTACTGCTAGTTTACACTGTCAATATTGAAGACTAATAAACAACATTGGTGTACCGAGGATGGGGGGTAGAAGCAATCACCTCCTTGTGCAGGCAATAAGGGAAGGGATAGTCTATAGAGAATTAAAAATAGAATAAAGTTGGCTAAAAGTTAGCCTTTTTTTATTATCAATTTGTACTAGCAATTCTGAACAATGGCAGGGATAGAACATTCTTCCCTGAAAATCTTTTTTGATCTAATAGACAATTGCCACAGATACAGCAGTTTTAATATATAAACTTAAGCTTCATATTTTATGCCAATTTAATATATATTGTAATCTATATGGAAGTTAATATGGAAAACTCTCAGTTATGTAGTGAGAGAAAGCTACACCTATATATTCATTTCGAAAATGAGTTCTTGTCAGCTCAAAGTCAATCTAACTCCCCGCAGGGGAGGGGCAGTTTGAATGTGCTACATGTAGTTACACATACTTGCATTTAAACAATAGATTTGAAATAAACAATAGTAGCACAGAATTGTCAATGTGAAGTGAAAGAATTTGACTTTTGTCAATTCTACTCTTCTCTATGACCTCTGGAATTTTTTGTTTGTTTGTTTAAAATGGTTCAACTATGACGACAATTGAAAGCTAGAACTAGCTTACATAAAACAATATGTAAGATTTCAAAAAGGTGTAAATCTAATTAATACACATTAAAAATTGCTTTTCTGCACTGTAATATTTATTTTTTAATTGTTATGATCATTTGATTTTATCAAAAATTCAGTAACAGAACATTTTTACTATGTCTTTTGGCCACTATTATTTGTTTTATTTCAAGATTATTGTTAAAAATAATTTTGTTTATAGAGAAAGAATATAAAAAATTATCCACTGTAGACATCTGATATTTTAGGTATACCACTCACACACACACACACACACACACATTTATGTATTTCATTTAATATCACTTTCTCTCTATGAAATTCTCTCAATTCCATACACATTTGTCTTCTTGCTAATCACCAGTTTTTAGTTTTCAAATCTAGAGAAAAAAATGAAGTCTTTCAAATCATTATGATTAATCAATGTCTTACACTTGTATTAAGTTTAGAATAAACATATATCAGTAAAAGTGGGGACCAGTTCCATTTTTTCCTTTGCCTTATAAACTTAATAAATACTGATTTTTGACATTAAAAAATGAGCTCATTAATTTCTCATCCTGATTTACTTCCTCTTATTTACAATAATGGCAAATCTTTTGAGGTGTTTATTTTTTTTTAACGTTTATTTATTTATTTTTTTTTTTTTTGAGACAGAGACAAAGCATGAACGGGGGAAGGTCAGAGAGAGGGAGACACAGAATCTGAAACAGGCTCCAGGCTCTGAGCTCTAAGCTGTCAGCACAGAGCCCGACACGGGGCTCGAACTCACGGACCGCGAGATCATGACCTGAGCCGAAGTCAGCTGCTCAAACGACTGAGCCACCCAGGCACCTCTCTTTTGAGGTGTTTAAATCACATGGCTTGATCTGATCTGATTATTATTAGGTTTGCAATTCTCTATACCTATAAGTATGATTGAAATATGTATAAAGAAGTGCTGATCACATTGTCATCACTAGATACATATTAAAAACAAAAACAAATAATAAAAACAGTGTAAATGGATACCCTAAATACCTGAAATTATCCATGATAAATTGTCATGTTTTCCAATATTATCACCTAAAATTATCCTTCAACGGACATTATTATATAGTTGGTTAACTAGGTTACACCATCTGATTTTGCTACATATTATAAAACTTGATTTTTCTTTTCTCATCTTACTCTTATAAGGAAAAAAAAATACATCTGTCTTTTAATGTAATACAATTTCAATACAATAATCTCTTCTTTCAAATGGTTAGTCTTCTCTATTCCTGCTCATCACTGGGGGATTGAGTTCATTCTCTAATATTTTGTTTTGGCTTGTATCAGTGTGTTGGAAAAATCTGTGATGCATTTTCTGTTGCATGAAAGAAGAAAGAAAGAGAGAAAGTAAGAAAAAGAAAGAAATTCCTTAGTGCATTTATACTGTGAGCAAGTCATATAGTAAGAACTCAGTGAATATCTATATACTGGATGGATACATATAGCCTAGAAAATGTATTCAGAGGTCAGTTACATTAGTCACTTTGCTCACTCTTTTCCTGACCATCATAGCACATTCTCAAGGCACAATCTAGAGTGAGTATCTGAAGCCGAAGAAGGCTGCCAACAGCATGCCTATGCAATTCCATTCGCTTCTTCTCCATCTCTGTGTGACTTAAGGAAAAATAAGTTTTTGGACTTAGAAGGTTCCTGGCAGGTAACAGATGGAACACTCAAGTTCTGATAATTTGAAAAGATTATTTATAAAGGTATTACTGAAGGGGGCACCTTGGTGGCTCAGTCGGTTAGGCGTCCGACTTCAGCTCAGATCATGATCTCACAGTTTGTGGGTTTCAGCCCCGCGTCGGGCTCTGTGCTGACAGCTCGGGGCCTCAGCCTGCTTCAGATTCTGTGTCTCCCTCTTTCTCTCTCTCTGCCCCTCCCCCACTCACACTTGTCTCTGTATCTCTCTCAAGAATAAATAAACATTAAAAAAATTTAAAAAAAAATAAAGGGATTACTGAGAAAAGGATTATTTAAAAATGTAAAATTTTAATGTAATAATTAAAATAAATTGCATTATATTTAAAACTAGAACTATTATAATAGTTTAAATTTGTTTTTAAAATGTATGTAGAATACATAAAGTTAATAATATTTAAAACTTTTTAAAAAATGTTTTATTTTTATCTTTAAGAGAGAGTGAGGGAGAGAGAGCCAGCACTAGCAGGGGAGGGACAGAGAAAGGGGGAGACACAGTATCCGAAGCAGGATCCAGGCTCCGTCTGAGCTGTCAGCACAGAGCCCAATGTGGGGCTGGAACTCAAGAACCATGAGATCATGACCTGAGCTGAAGTCAGATGCTTCACTGACTGAGCTACCCAGGTGTTCCAAAGTCAGTAATCTTTCATTTGCAACATGATTTTGATTTTAGGAAGTTATTTAGTAAAGTTTCCCCGTAATTAAATGGAAATGGTCATTTCTGAACTTCCCAGGTTTGCCATGAGAAAATGAAATAATCTGTGTATTAAATTGCTTTGAAACTATAAAGATTTATATTGAAGAAGAGGATGATAATGTGGTGTATATTATAACTGTTATTTTAAAGGTAAGGATTTATTTATGAGGCACCTGGGTGGCTCAGTCAGGTAAGTGTCTGACTGTTGATTTTGGCTCAGGTCATGATCTCAGGATTGTCAGTTGTGAGATCGAACCCTTCTGCGCTGGGCATGGAGCCTGCTTAAGATTCTGTCTTTCCCTCTCCCTCCCCCTGCTTGCATTCACTCTTTCTCTTAAAATAAAGGTAAGGATTTATTTAAAAATATTAGTTCACACATGCAACTTTTGAGGAACATGCATTGTGTAACTGGAAGGATAACAAGATTGCTAATTTTCATCTACAAAAAACAAGTCACACAGTTTTAGAAGTCAGGTTATGATGGAAGAGCTAATGACCCTTTTCAAAGGAATACTTTCATTATTTTGGTTGAATAATTATATCCTGTGTCCACCATTAATTCTATTACTTTGACTTGTGGACAGTACTGCCGCATTGTGGTTACTTTTTCTTGACAAGCATCAGTTTATTAATGCATATAGTTTTCCAAATCAATTGGAGTTGAACTAAATCAGTCAATCACCGATGTAAGTCACAAAAAAATATTCTGGCACTTGGAGACAGCAAACTATATGTCACACAAATTGCCCCATGTAATTCTAGGGAGCGTGTTCATCTGCTCAAGTATTATCACGGAGACATCCCAGGATGTACTTTGTACTTCTCAGCCCAGTAAGACATTTGACTGCACAGTCAGTACAATGCTGCACAGGCAGGGGGTAGGGATTTCACTTAAAATGCAGGGAGTTGTCAATGGAAACTCAGGGGGTGGCCAGATACCCACAGCGTATCAGGGCAAAGCTGAAGTGTTCTTGGAAATGAAATCCATGTCTGAGGTGCAGTGTCATATTTTGATATTATTCTCTATTTTTATTATCAAGAAGGAGCTCTTCTGTTTTACTTTTAATTTTCCAAAAACAAAAACAAAAGAACTTGAAAACAAATGAGGGGGAAAAAATAAACTTAATGAAGCCTAGGTCTACAAAGTAGATTATTTGCCTGTATTTTTCAGAAGTACAGAGACAAGTCCAATTTATAGCAGTAAAGGAGTGTTGTAATTGGAAATGTTTCAAACGCTAGCTCTCACCTGAATCCCAGAGGCCCAGAGTGTTTATAGAGAGTGCTGCATGCTCAGCTCCCATTTATAAACTTGGCAATTTCTTCAACAGAAAAGTAGGCAAAGAGGCAGGTGTATGATTCCGATTGCCTGGAGTTTATTTAAATAGTCTATTTACTTTTCTGTTGAATGTAATAAAAGATATTTACCACAGCATATGCCACATGACAGGGCACTTTTGATGTCTTAGAAATTGTTATGTTTTGGGGAGAGACAGACTTTGGGAACTAAATCTTCATTAAATCTGTGATTTAACTAGCAGGTTTTGTCGGCGTGCAAGCAGTCTCAATTAAAGCTAGATGAAAGCGTTTTATTAGTGTGTCTCTTTAGATTTCAAAGAAATAGTATCTGCACCACCACCCTCCATAGATTAGAATGAAATAATTTCAGCTTCAGCTTAACATCAATATTTTTGAGAAGGTGATTCTTTTTGAGTAATTCATTCGGCTCTCATAAATCATGAACACACACATGGTAGTGATGGAGGACAATTTGGCTAACACGTTTCTGTGCTGAAGGCTGTGGCCTGATAATAATGCAGTTGGACAGTGGGCTTCAACCATTATTTGAATAGACTACACTAAGGCAATAAATTATTTTCATTTTGAAATGACAGGGTTGCACATCTTCCACGCTGTGCCTCACCTGGTTGTTGTTATCACAAACCCCTTTATTCTCTAACAAATTATGGCAAATGGAAAGGGCTTTATAGTGATGACATTCAGGTAATATCTCCTGATAATAAGGATGTAACACTTGCTGCCACAACAAATGTACTTCCTGCTGGTATTTTTTATGTGATGTTGCCTGCCGTTTTGCTCATTGCCCTTAGATGCAGGAGGCTTTCGTATATGGTCTGACAGGTGGACAAAGATAATATATCCTGTGAAGCACTTTTAATGTGAAGAATACATCATCTATCATATGTGGACTTTAATTGGTTTCATTCTCATTTTCTTCTTCCTGGTATAATTAATCTTCTGCAATTAAGAATGTGTCAGATTGATCATTGACTTTTAAGCAGGAGAATTTACCACCCTAAAACAACGTTAAATATGATATTCTAGCCCAGGAGCCAAAGACTTGACTTCAGTGAGTTTTAGCCAATCTCAGAGACCGCAGAAATATTTTCATAGTATTAAAGTGATTCGGTGCTCTGTTTTTACCACCTGTGGGAGCCCTTTGTAGCTCTGGGCATCCTTCTAGAGGGGGAGTCTGTGCCTAAGACCTGGCTCCCTCACTCCCCACAACCTTTGAGGAAGGGAATGCCAGAAGCAATGGAGGGTAGAGACAGCATATCAAGGATTTGTTTGAACCAGGTAAATGCCATAGCTTGATCAGGAAATCTCAGAAGGGAAGGAATCTGACTTGTGTCATAAGGAAAGGAAATAGAAAAATCAAACAGATCAAGCTAAAAGCTTAACCCCAAAAGCCTGTTTCGAATAAATGTTTTTATTCAGTTAATTTGAAATTGGATAGAATGTGAGATATTTGCATTTAGTGACATGGCCATTTGAATGAGACATCATCTATGAAATCCCAACTTGTCACAGTGGTTATATTTAGATTCTTATGTACACATATGTGTACATATGTGTGTATGTGTGTGTGCACATGGCATGTGTGTGTGTTGTGTGTGTGTGTGTGTGTGTGTGTGTGTGTGTGATCCTTTTGGTATATATACAGCTAACAGAAAAAACGAAAACTTTGTTTGAGGAGAGTTTTAGAAATGTGCTGGTCTGTTCTGGATATCTTTGTGAATTATTAGACAAACTAAGCTAAAGTATCCTATTCGTCAAATAAGTCTGGATATTTTAAACCAATAATGAATTTCTTTATATTGGATGGTTTTCTACCTCAAAAAACATCAGTCAGACTTCCTGATGGTTCTTCAACATGTGTCACTTCTGATGTGACACATACACACATATATATAATTGGAATATAGATATAATTTGAATATATATAATTAGAATATATATAAATGGAAATATATAATTAGAATATATATATATATAAGTGTATATGTAAATAAATAAATAAATATATATATAGAGAGAGAGAGAGAGAAAGAGAGAGAGAGAGAGTTGGGGGGGAGAGACCTTTCTGTGTTAGTGTAGAGGTAGCACTAGAAGAAGCAAACTCAATTCCTTTTCATACTTTTGAAAAAGATTCTCACGTTTTATTCTGACTTTTTCATCTAGTGCAAAGATTAGATATTGCTAACTTGGTCTTATTTGATGATGCAGTATCAGCCCCAAGTAATATTCTCCATGCTGATTTTCACAAAAGTAATCACTTGACAAGCCTAGACATCCCAACAACTGAGTGAGAGCCTCAGCTACCTGTTCACTTTATTTTGTGTCCTTCTCCTCCCTTAAAACTTTTAAAAAATATTTCCTTTGCTTTATCTTATATGTTTTTCCTGAATGACCTTTTGAGTTTGTTTGACAAGATTAGACAGCTACTTATACTGAATGGTTTGGATTTTTACTGACCTAAAACCAGAGGACAGAGATTATATTTTAAGATCTGTCCTCAATTTGGGGTGCCTCTTTGGCTTAGTTGGTTCAGCATCCGAGTTTTGATTTTGGCTGAAGTCATGATGCCAGGGTCGTGAGACTGAGGCCATTGTCAGACGGCTTTGTGTTGCGTGTGGAACCTGCTTGGTTCTCTCTCTCTCTCTCTCTCTCTCTCTCTCTCTCTCTCTCTCTCTC
>NW_024412395.1:25117623-25268022 GCF_014898765.1 Herpailurus yagouaroundi | reverse complement strand
TCTCTCTCTCTCTCTCTCTCTCTCTCTCTCTCTCTCTCTCTCTCTCCTTTTGCACCTCACCCCCACTTATGCTCTCTCTCTCTAAAAATAAATTAATTAATTAAGTAAAAAAGATCTATCCTCTCTTTAACTCTTCATGACTTATTGATTTTAGAATAGGGAGTATATAACCTAATAGCATGTAATTTATGGGCCAACTTCATAGGAAATCAGGCAGTGAAGTAGCATGTGTCTAGGGCCTGTCTCTAACTTCTAATAACATCAAATAGGAAAGGTTGATTAGAAAGGGCTCTTGGGTTCTGCAGATATAGCAACTTACTAAGGGACAAGTCTAGTATTGTGATTATGCCCACGTCCATTCCTGAGACACTAAATGTGCATCAAATGATCTATTTTTAGATTTGGAATTCATTTTCCTTCACAAATAATGTTTTAGATCAGGGTTTTAAAAACTGGCCCGGAGAGGCCCCTGGGTGGCTCAGTCTGTTAAGCATCCGACTTCAGCTCAGGTCATGATCTCACGGTTCGTGAGTTCAAGCCCTGAGTCGGGCTCTGTGCTGACAGGCTCAGAGCCTGGAGCCTGCTTCAGATTCTGTGTCTCCCTCTCTCTGCCCCTCCGCCTTTTGCACTCTGTCTCTCGCATTGTCTCAAAAATAAACTGAACACTAAAAACACTAAAAAAAACCACTAAAAAAAATTTAAAAACTGGCCCAGAAACTGGAAGTTCAACGATTGACTCTGGTAATTTTTATTTTGAACTCCTATGTCAATAACAATCTAAAAATATTATAATGAAATAAGGCCAACAATTCCAGTGTCTGCATTTCTGTTGGTATTTGTGATAATTTTGGCATCATATCTTAAATATCTTGGGCTTATTTGTTCCATCCATATCAAATGAAGGCTGAATAATTTTAAATGATTCTATATCAATAAGGGTTTAAAATGTTTGGAAAGATGAGATGATGTAATATTGCTGTTTATATACACATGTACATATGTAGTATATATTATGACATATAGAGCCATATGCATGTTAGAGAAGCAATATAGTTTCAGGTAAGCAGCATCATTTGCCACTTGAGTTAGAGTTAATTTGGATTTTGTTGTCATTGTTCCATTTTTATTTAATTTTAAATTTTACAAGAACTATAGTATTTTGAGATTTTACCTAATTTTTAATTTATATGCAGTTAGTACAAAGTGATTAAGAATTGTTTTAGGTCAGGGGCACCTGAGTGGCTCAGGCAGTTAATTTTCAAACTCTTGATTCTGGCTCAGGTTATGATCTCATGGTCTATGGGATGGAGCCCCGCCTGCATCAGGCTCCACCCTCACAGCCCAGAACTTGCTTAAGATTTTCTCTCTCCCTCTCTCTCTCTATCCCTCCTCTGCTTGTGCTCTCTCTCTCTCTCTCTCTCAAAATAAACATTAAAAATGTTTAAAATAAACATTTTTTTAACTTTAAGTCAGTCCTAGGAATTTGAAAGGGTTTTTTTTTTTTTAATGTTTATTTTCGAGACAGAGAGAGACAGAGCATGAATGGGGGAGGGTCAGAGAGAGAGGGAGACACAGAATCTGAAGCAGGCTCCAGGCTCTGAGCTGTCAGCACAGAGCCCGATGCAGGGCTCGAACTCACGGACCGTGAGATAATGACCTGAGCCGAAGTCGGACACTTAACCGGCTGAGCCACCCAGGCTCCCCAAAAGGCTTTTCTTTTCCTTAAAACTTTTTATGTATTAATCACATTTTAAAAATACTAGTCTCGATGATATTCAGAGTAAGATACTTTAAATATTTTTTGGTATCAGTAGGCATTTGAGGGTTATATGGATGCTCTAAATACCTTTTAGAATGCTACTTCTGTTGGAAAATAATATTCAAACTTTTGTGCTGATCCTAATGGAAACAACATACATTTCTGTTTCGTTTTATCCAATCTGAATACATAGAAAATAAGAATTAAAAAAGGAAAAGAGGAGTTGTCTGTCTCAGTGAGATACTTTAATTAAAAAAAAGACTTCTTGGCTTGGGAGTGTAAAATGAATGATGATGTAAAATCTAATTTGCTTAGGGAGATAGTAAGCAGTACTTTATTGGAGTATAATGGAGGAGCCACTTGCACTCAATATTTTTTTCCTTTACTTCAATCCTCACTAACATTGGTCTGCTATTCTGACCCCTACTGTCAAGTGTGACCCACAGTATTTTTCTCCATATACTCAAAAGAAACTAACAAACCAAATGAAAAGGTCATAGCATTTAACAAATATATTTGTTTGCATGTTTATCATGTTTCTCTCCCAAGTTGATCATGCGTTTTCCATATTAACCAGATTTTTAAAAAATGTTTCTGTATTTATTTTGAGGGAGGAGGAGCAGAGAGAGAGGGAGAGAGAATCCCAGGCAGGCTCTGCACTGTCAGCATGGAGACCAATGTGGGACCTATCTCACAACCTGAGATCATGACCTGAGCCAAAATCAAGAGTTGATTCTTAACTGACTAAGCCACCCAAGAACCCCAATAATGGCCAGATTTTTTTGTCCATGACTATAATCTCATTGTCACTGATAGGGTATTTGCTGCCTGACAGTTAGGTCATGGGAACTAGCCACATCATAAACCTAGCCTTTGTCCACACTTCACACAAACTCCAACCCCTTTCCAACCAGAATGTTTTCATTACCAAGTAATGTGCAAAAGTTTCTATAGTTTGCTAAAAGTTAAATATTTGTTCATTTTGTTTTCTTTGTTTTTAATGATTCTTGTCTATATATGTTTCCTCATATTAAATGAGTCAAATTTTTATGTACTGGTTAGGCTTTATTTGGGGACATAGATTTATAAAGTGTTTGTTGCCACCTTTGATGATCCAGGTGAAATATAGATCAGCTTTATTTAAAGTATATTCTTGTTTATTTGTGTTTTCCTCATGGTTACCAACATGAGCTTCACTCATGGTTTTACAATTTCCTAAGTGCTATGTCTGTATAGGTGTAAGTGCATTACTATGAGGTGGTCTTGGTCAAATCGAACTCACAGTTCATTTGTGAAAATTAAATAATCCAATATATATTTGAAACCCAGTAGCAAGGTGTCTAGTATAGGGTCTCCCTGAAGCACGCTCTGACAAAATGATTCAAGTTCAAGTAGTTTATTTGAGAGTTGATCCCAGAAATAGTGCTAGCCAAATTGAAATATTGAGACAGTAAAGTTATCAATAAAGCTCAAAAAATGAAGTCTGCTATCACAGTGGAGGACTGGAGCTTACTCCCAAAAGCAAATCTTGAGAAAATATATTAGTACATGCTTCAGAATTATCCCACTCAGAGGGCAAGGGGGCTGAGGGGTTTGTGTACAGACCTCTGCTAGCCCACAATTGAGGTCTGCTTGCGGAAGGTTTTAATTTCCTGGCAGGTCTAGATTCCCTGGGTGGTGGAATAACTCTGTGGTTCCAATAATCAAGGGCTTTGACACAGAGATGCACATAGGTAACAACTGGAAGTTGGGAGAACACTGAATGGTTCAAGTGATGTAAGTGGGGCACTGATAGTGTACCATGGTTGGTTTCTGGGATATAATAAGTGCTCATTGTAATTAACTCATTGTTATTCATTGTATGCCCTTGTATCAGCTTTCTTGAGAATTTCTAAGTGACTTCCCAGGAAGAAAAGAAAGAAAAAAGAAAAAGGAAAGAATGGAGGGAGAGAGGGAGGAAGGAAGGAAGGAAGGCAGGCAGGCTAGAACAAATGAATAAATGAATGAACTCAACTTTTCACAACTTAGGGAGTATGTTAAGACTTGGAGAAAAATTTTTATATGTTTTATACATTTTTAATGTAATTATTTAAAAACCATATAAATACATATAAATGCAAACCCTAACATCTGTTAATAAATTGTTTTCATGAATATGGACTTTTTGTTAAGTCACATGGCTTCTTAATCATGAGATAATTTATTCCTTAGTTTTTTTCACATAATTTGTAAAGACAATGATACAAAATATTCATATTCCAATGCAAAAGTTCCATAAAGGTCTAATTACAACTGTTGAAGGGATGGCAGAGAACATCCACTCACTAGGTATTCGTTCTTAAGAAAAAGAGAGGTCTATGAAAAGGAAAAAATCAAAAAGTCAAAAAGCAAAACAAACAAACAAACAAACAAATAAAACCCAGGAGTAAGAAGCCATGTTTTTCTGTTTTCCCTTTAATTATTCACAGATAGCCAAGTTATTTTAGCTCTTGGCATGTAAGGCTTATTTATTTTCATTGCTACTTCTTAGCTCATTCCAAATAAACAGAGAATACCAAATAGATTTTAAATGATTACATTTATTTTGAAACCCACATGCATGGTAAACATAGTGGTTGTACAGCCCGCTACCTCAGAATGATTTTGTCTACTGGACAACTTACAAGCAAATACTCCATGGCTAACCTGCTTGGATTCTGTCACTTTATCCACTTTGTAATAACTACCAAAAGAGTGGCTTCTTAGCATAGACTTTTTGTATTTCTTCAAAGTGTGACATATTTATAAAAAGTTTGGTTTACAGATTAGAAAATGAGAAGCAAGCATATCAAAATCACTTGCTCAAACTGACATATTACTTACAGAATTGGAAGTCTAGTAGATAACATGGTTTGACTTAGAAAAAATTTTTTTAAATATCTTTGAATTTTCTTATTTATGAATTACTGAAAATGAATCAGCAGGTTTAAATAAACCCAGTTGGAAAATGAAATCAAAGATCTGTATGAGATTTTAATACAGAGGAGTATTTTCAAAAGTAAAATTAAGACAACAATATGGGTTAAGATTTAAATGCCTTGTCTGAGGCAACTGGGTGGCTCAGTTGGTTGGGAGTCTGATTTTGGCTCAGGTCATGATCTTGCTGTTTGTGAGTTTGAGCCCCACTTCAGGCTCTGTGCTGGGCTCTGTGCTGATAGTTCAGAGACTGGAGCCTGCTTTGGATTCTGTGTCTCCCTCTCTCAGTGCTCCTCCCCAACTCATGTCTGTCTGTCTGTCTCTCTCTAAAATAAATGAATACAAAAAAAAAAAACCACACAAATTTTTTAAAAATCTCTTTTCCAACTACTAAAGCAAATGAACCAAAAACAATAGTTCACATTTATCGGATGAGGAGGAGGCTCAGATTGTCATGTCAAAGTGGTGGTAAATTTCTCAAGCTTGTATGTAAATTTCACATAGATGTAACTTCACATAATGCTTATGTAACTGTAAAATTCTCAGTGTTATTAAGCTCTTTAGCAACTGGGAAATAGATTCTTGAACATGGAATCAAGAGAAAGATTGCTTATTGTTTTCAGTTCCGTAATCATCTCCAAGTCATATTTTATCTCAAACTGTTTACTCATCTGTAAGATAGACATCATAGTAGCTTACCTCCAGGGTTAATATGAATATTGAATGAGTTAATGAGTATAAGGATGAATTGCAAATTGTAAATTATATAAAAATGTAGAAATTATTATTATTATTATTACTACTACTACTTTCCTGTTTTAGGAGTTACTTCTCTATAGGGATTAGCCTGGAGTCTCAATGTATTATTTTTTATTTCTGTAAGCAAGACATCAAAGCGTGTGTCACTGAGTCACATATAATAACTTTCTTAATATAGATCTCATTTCTTCATTTTAAATGCAAGAGTTCTATGACTTATTTTATTTTTTTAAACTTCCACTTAACATGGATAAGAAAGACCTTATCCATGTATTTTTATTGTTGCCATATTTCACTTTTATAATCAATCAATTTAAATCCTCACTTTGATTTCCTGGATAAAATGTCAGAACCTAAACATATTTAGTATAATTTTCAATATCATATTTAACTTCTATTATTAAAACCTTCACAGTGTATATACATTTTTTTCTTAGCTTTTTCCATCATGTTTTATATCTGATTCTTTGTTATGGTTATTTATGGAATAATGTATATATATGAACTACATGTGATAGAAATAATAGCGGGTTCTAGTAACCAGTTGGTTTCATGACTTTTCCTAGATACCTCAGCATAACAAATAGCTTTTTCAGATCAATAATTTTTAGTGAATGTTACCATTGTTTTCAGAGTGATGTACTTGGTAGGGATGTGTGATTTTGTTTTGTGTCATTTTTTAAAGATCCAATCTTTTTTAAAACACTTACACTGTACTAAAGGTCACATTGCAAATACAGAAACTAGTTGTGGACTAGCAATAATAATAACTAATATAAAACAAATTTTGACAGGAACTTTCAATAATTTTCTTCCCCAATGTGATATCTAACTTAATATCTACCATCACCTGTTACAAATTTCTCACTTCATTTTTTGGTCTCTGTTTTAATAACAAATGATCTGTACATTACTACATATATTTACACAATTTTCATCTTCGTATCCTCTTGGACATTGTTTAAGTTTCACTTTTCCTTCAAATCTCAACTTACAAGGTAGTTCTTCAAGAATATTTCTCAAATTAGTGCATTCTACAGCATTGGAAATCTTTTATTCTATTTATCTGTTGTTTTTATTTTTTTAATCTTTATTACTTATTTTTGAGAGAGAGCGAGAGAGAGAGTATGAGCAGGGGAGGGGAAGAGAAAGAGGGAGACGCAGAATCCGAAGACTCCAGGCTCCGAGCTGGTAGCCCAGAGCCCAACGCGGGACTCAAACCCACCAACCGTGAGCTCATGAACTGAGCCGAAGTCAGACGCTCAACCAACTGAGCCACCCAGTCACCCCTATTCTATTTATCTTTATGTATATGTTCATTTTCCCTAAATATAAATATGCCTTTGCATGGTAGAGGTTGTGTTTTATAATTATTTTTATTCTTAGCAATACTTTGTACAAAGGGATATCACTCTTCATATGTCTTTGATTAACTTTTTTATTGAAAGTTTTAAAAGTGTTTTAGAAGGTGTACAAATCAAAGGGTATAGCTCAAGAAAATTTTCTCAAAGTGAACAAACCTACGTAACTCACACCAAGATCAGGAAATACAACACTATCAGGGCATCTGAGTGGCTCAATTAAATGTCTGACTTTGATTCAGGTCATGACTTCATGGTTCCTGAATTCAAGCCCCACATTGGGCTCTGTGCTGACATGCATTGGGCTCTTCTCAGACAACTCGGAAACTGCTTCAGATTCTCTGCCTCTCTCTCTCTCTCTCTCTGTCTCTGCCCTTCTCCTGCTTGTTCTCTCTCTTTCTCTCAAAAATAAATACATAAACATTAAAAACAAGAAATAGAACATTATCAGTAAACCGTATCCTTTTTCTGATTCATTTATGTTTTATATGAAAAGGATGCCTATGCTTCAGTCATATATATGATATATATGTGTATATATATCAGAAAGTAAATATTGTTTATTTTATGTTATCATATGGAATTATTCATGTTATCATTAATTTACTTATTATTTGATCAAACATATTGAATACATGCTTTTTAACACTAAAGATATGGAAAGAAAAGGCAGTCTCTGGCCTCAGCATTTATGAGATCTGTGATGAAGAGTAAATGATTCTGCCCTTCTTTACCTGCAGATGTATTCAGATATGCCACCCAGAGTGATATTATTCTTTGGTAGAGTTTATGCCTTTGTTCTTGGAGACCAATCTCATGGTGTGTGTAGAATAACACAGGAAAAATATCAAGGCAGTATTGTGAGGTGAAAAGTAGTAAGAAGATGAAATTTTCCACTGGACTCATTCAAGGCTTTTTACCCTGGTGGTTATTGATAAAAGGGAATAGTTACATGCATTTCTGTAACTGCAGAAACAGGAAAAAATATTTTGCAAAATATTGGTAGCTTAAATTCACAGAATGCTTTGGGCTTTCCACTAAGTAACATTAACACTGACATTACCCTATTATATTTCATAATAGAACATTCTGAAATAATAAACCCTCATAGAGGTATTGGCAGGGTAAAGATAAAAGGTATTATTTTAAATCATCTTAATATTTTAAGAGAAGTAAACAAAAAAATTTAGCTAGTTTTATTACTTTTATTGGATTTGGGGGGATGTATATGTCACTTTTGCTCGAGGACTCAGGATAAGATGTAGGCCTGAGTGGGAAGATGCACTCATGCGTGATGAACAATAATTTAGTATAGGGGCAGCGATGTTGACAGTCAGGATCTGTAAATCATTAGATAAGAAGAATTTTTTTTTTTTTTTCTCACATGGGCCCTTCATTTATTTTATTTATTTATTTAAAAAAAATTTTTTTAACATTTATTTATTTTTGAGACAGAGAGAGACAGAGCATGAACGGGGGAGGGTCAGAGAGAGGGAGACACAGAATCTGAAACAGGCTCCAGGCTCTGAGCTGTCAGCACAGAGCCCGACGCGGGGCTCGAACTCACGGACTGTGAGATCATGACCTGAGCCGAAGTCGGACGCTTAACCAACTGAGCCACCCAGGCGCCCCGTGGGCCCTTCATTTAATGCACATGTTTTTCTTACCCAACCAGTTGCCTTAAATGTTTGCAATGAAATAGTTGACCTTGAGGAATTCATTTGTCTTTGAATATTTTCATTTCTCTCTCTGCTTTTTCCAGTTCGTTCCCACCCAACACTCCTCGGTCATTAAGCCTTCTGTTTTTTTCATCTGGTGAATGTTGTTTAAAAAAAAAAAAAGAAAGAAAGAAAAGAGAAAAGAGTTTCTGTGATTATTTCATCCAATGGAATATTGTAAAGTGTAGAAGGTTAGATCTCAAGAGAGGTAATCTTTGTCAAATTAAAAAAAAAAAAAGAAAAAAATAGGTCATTCCCTCAAAATGGCTGCTTAGTCCCAGGCTTTTAAACTTGATTTAAAGAATGGGTACAGGATTGTATGGCTGCTTGCAGAGAAATTCCATAGCTATTATTTTGTAAAGGTGTGTAAACAGTGCTTTTCATTGGTAAATAAATCATGAATGGGTTCAAGGAAAACAGTGCAGTATTCCATGGATGGATTCCCTTGAGCTTCATAAATATCCTTTATAATACAGCAACATGTAAGAGTATGGTAGGATTAGATACTAGTATCGTTAATACAATGTTTGTCTTATTTACCAATGTGTATTAGTACATAATGTGCTTAGCATCAGAAATCTGTGTTGATAGAACCACAGAAATGATTGATCATCTATGCTGTGGTGTTCTTTTGTACATATTCATGAGCAAGAGTTACAGTTGAGTTGCCAGTTCATGACCCATGAGATAAGCTTCTGGGTAAAAACATCATACCTTCTACTATTTGCTAACTTCTGTTGGCTATGACATACACTTGTAAATAGAAACATGTAATTACTTGAGAAGAACATTTTTCTCAGTAGGATCCAATGAAAATATTTGATTTCAATTTAGCATTTATTTATTGAGCACCTACTTTATGACAACCACTGTGCTGAGTCCTTAGAGTGTAGTGTAAACAATAGGGATACGGCCGCTGATTTCTAGGAGCTCACTGAGCAGTGGAATAATTTTGTGAGGAAAAAGCTATTAAAGTAGTGCTGTAAGTGCTATCAATTCTGGGTAAGCACCTAAACTATAGAAAGTTTTCAAAAGAAATTCACACCTAAAGTTAGATGTAAATGATGACTTATAGTTCGTTAGCCAGGCTAAGAGGATGGAGATGCCTAGAGACAGATGGGTGGGAATGGAAGACTGGCAAGGGTAATGTGCCAGTAGAGGCAGCTTGTGCAAATATCAGTAGGAAGGAGAGATAATGGCATCTTCGCATTACAGAGAAGTGGCATATCCTGTCTCATTTGGTGATGGAGATGTGCCACTAAGTAAAGACTGCATGTCAGGCTAATGAGGTAAAACAAAGTTGGCTGCAGAAATGAGCAGATTTCTTACTAAAAGTCCAATTTTTGGCGTTCTGTCTTACATTTCTTTACTTTTTCAGGGATTAGTGCAGTGTTCTGCTTCAGTGTATTAATATTTACAAATTGTTTACTTTTTAAAGATAAAACTGGAATATTGTAAGTTTGGCTTGCCTTCCTTACACCATAATGAAAAATAATTAATATTCATGGGGATAATAGTAATTATGTAAAGTGTGATAGTCACTGGGCTAAACCCTGAAGGTATAAAGATATAGGCATGATCTATGCTCTTTAGTAACTTATGGCCTATACAATATGCAGAAGTCTAATTAGCCCTATTCTTTACTACTCATAGACCTTTCCAAGCATATCATTGTAGGTATACCTAGGTAGAGGAGCTCTATCCTTGCTTGAACTCCAGAGTCTCGTGTTATGTCTTCAAAACTTTGCTACTCTTTTATGATTGTTCTGCATAAAAACACATAAAGTCAGAAGGAGAAACATGAGGAACTGAAAATCGTTTGAATGATGATATTCGTTGACATAATTACAGAATTGCATTTTAAAATGGCATTCTTAGGGCGCCTGGGTGGCTCAGTCAGTGAAGTGTCTGACTTTGGCTCAAATCATGACCTCATGTTTCCCGAGCTCAAGCCCCGCATCAGGCTGTCTCCTGTCAGCACAGAACTTGCTTCAGATCCCCTCTCTCTCTCTGCAACCTCCCCTGCTCTCTCTCTCTCTCTCTCTCAAAAATAAAATAAACGTTAAAAAATAAAAAAAAAAAAATTAAAATGACATTCTTATCACTACAATGCCTTCTTAGATATTTCTGGGAATAATATTTATTTTGCCTGAAGTAAGTTTTACTATCAGTTTATCTTTCTCTCTCATGCTAAAGGTTTTCTTCACATGTTTGGTAATCTTGTTTCCACATTGTTTTGAAGAGAGGAACAGATTGTATGGGAGTTGTCATGCTTATCAGCACAGTGTATAGATTGGAAAGCTTTGACAGGAAACTAAGCATAATACAATTGTCTGGAAAATACTATAGTGGCAGAGGATCTATTCTGGAGTATCCCAAACCCACTGGTTTCTCTGGTTCTTTCCAGATTATTCAATTATTATAAATTTCTTAATTTTTTGCAGTTAAATATTTTACTTTTTTTTTTTTCCTGAAGAAGATATCTCTAGCTGTCTGGTAGTTCACAGCTTTGAATATACACAATAGACACAAGCAGATGTGGAGATGAAATACTTCGCCTTTAAAACATGACTCTGTTTTCTGATTGATTTTTCACTCCTGTCCTGCATCCTACTTTCTGTTTCCTAATCCAAAATCCCTGTCATTGTTTTGTCTCAGCAATCACCTTCCTTTCTAGTTCCTCCACATACCCTTTGATCTCAACTCTCCACTTCACTTCCTCTCTTGCTGTTTATTCTTCAGTCTCCTTTCTGTTGTCCAGAATTTTGTGAAATTTTCTTGTCTGCTGATATTCTTTCACCTGCCTTCCTCCTTTCTTTTTTTTTTTTTTTGATGTTTATTTATTTTTGAGACAGAGAGAAACAGAGTGCAAGTGGGGGAGGGTCAGAGAGAGAGGGAGACACAGAATCTGAAACAGGCTCCAGGCGCTGAGCTGTCAGCACAGAGCCCAATGCGGGGCTCGAACCCACGAACCGTAAGATCATGACCTGAGCCGAAGTCTGACGCTTAACCGACTGAGCCACCCATATATTATATTTATATTCCTTATATTTATATTTATATTCCTTATATTTATATTTATATTATATTTATATTCCTCCTTTCTATAATAAGCCTTTCTACCTCCCCAATTCTCCTTTAAAGATCAGATAATCTCAGAAACAGAGCTACAGAGAGTGGATTTAGCCCTGATTAAAAAATAAAAACAAACAAAGAAACAATTTAGTCTGCCCCAGAAAGACAGATGGTCTAAAAATTACTGCACAATCTTTGTGCACAATGCTGTTTAGTTGGGCCCAGGCTTCTTCTAGATTGCAGGACCTCAATGTTTTCTACCAACTGATGCCTGCTCCTTTAGCCTTTGCTCAGGGATGAAGTAGGAGATTGGTTTCTCAGATCATCATATTGAATCAGAAGCTGGCACAGTTTGGAAGGAATATATAGAAGACTGGACAGTGTATAATTTTGAAATAGCAATATTATTCTTTTTTTATCTTAATGTAAACTATATTCTGTTCTTCCTGAGGAAGCTCTGTACCTGTGGACTTCAGGAGAGTAAATCAGATGAAAATTTGGACCAGTTATTAGGTAGAGTCCATACAATTTCTGGAGGAATTCACTGCCACCCCTAGCCCCACAAGGAAAGAAGGGCATTGTAAGTTTAAAAAATGACTCATTAGGGGCACCTGGGTGGCGCAGTCGGTTAGGCGTCCGACTTCAGCCAGGTCACGATCTCGCGGTCCGTGCCCCGCGTCAGGCTCTGGGCTGATGGCTCAGAGCCTGGAGCCTGTTTCTGATTCTGTGTCTCCCTCTCTCTCTGCCCCTCCCCCGTTCATGCTCTGTCTCTCTCTGTCCCAAAAATAAATAAACGTGGAAAAAGAAATTAAAAAAAAATGACTCATTATAGAGTAGATTAAATTTCCAATTCATGATACTGCCAAAATCTTTGAATTCCAAAGATACAGACATATGAGAGTGATAAGAGGAAACATGCCTTCAGTTTTTAGCGGGTGTTATACCTGAATTTCTTACTGTGGCTGAAAATCAAATCTAAGTTTTTTCATAGTTGTTTGTTTGTTTGTTTGCTTGTTTTGAGAAGATAATGTTCACATAGAAGAAGAAGGCAAAATTGGTTCTTTTGGTGGCTTTAATTGATTCCCATGGCAATTGTAACAAGTGTGAGTATGACTTTGTGACAATAGGTGATGATTGATATGCTTGGACAAGAATCTTTACTGAAATCTTTTACTTATGGAGAAAACCACAACTTAACCTTTCTTCGTGGAAAAACATCTCATTTAGAACCCCAGATAGATTGCACAATCAAATGTAATCATACATTCTAGTACTTAACAGAACTTTCTTTTAACCAGTGTCCTGCCTTCAATTTAATTGCTTTATATGCATGTATTTTTGGCACCAGAAAGACCCATGTTTTTAAATAATAGATTTAGGGGTGTCCGGGTGGCTCAGTCAGTTAAGTCTCTGACTCTTGATTTTGGCTCAGGTCATAATCTCACGGTTTTTGAGGTTGAGAGCCCCGTGGATGGTTCCATGCTGATGGTGTAGAGACTGCTTCGGGTTTTCTCTCTCCCCTATTTCTGCGTCTCTCTCTCTCTTCCTCAGAATAAATAAATAAATATTTAAAAATAAAATAAATAAAATAACATAAAATAAAATAATAAATTTCATAATAATATCCTGAGTATAGTCAAGGGTGGAGACAATACAGTATCTCTGGCAAAGCCCTGAGATACAGGAGTTGCACTTGCTAGCAAAAGTAGTTGTGCAGATTACAGCATTCCCAAATAGAAACAACTTTTCCTGCTCATTCAAAACAGAGGTGCAGTTTTACACAGATAAGAGCCTATCCTTATCCTCCTCTCACACGAGAATTAATAGTTATTCAGCAAGCTCAACCAACATCTGCAAGAAATAGGAGGTTAGCATAGGTCACCTATCAATGTTAGCACTTGTGACTTACATAATTTGAAGATGGAGGCAGTATGTATGGAAAGCGATGAAGGCAAAAGCACAGCTTAGAAGTTAGATACAAGTTAGAGGGAAAAATCCACAAAAATGAGTATTTTCTGTTTTGGTTATTAAATGAAGAAAACAATAATAATTTGATTTATTTTAATGTCATTCTTTCACTGTGGTCAGATACCTATGTGTAGTAGATATATCGGATAGTATTGGTACTGGGCTTGAAATACAAGGACAGCATATTCGAATAAGCAGGAGATTTTTATTACAAAGTAACGTTACACTAATGCACTCAGCCTACAAAGTGCATGGAATGAGGCCTTATTAGATCTAAGTTATTTATGAAGATGAAAAGTCTGAGAAAATCACTGTTACCTATTGCATATGATTAAAAGAAACTGATCCCCTTTATTCAGGTCAAAAGCAATTTAACTCACCCATTTTCAGTGGAAGAGCTCAGAAAATCATGTCTTGAGTATAATTCTTAAAATATGTAAACTTATTTTATATGCCATTAATGTGTTTGTTTGCTTTTTTTGGAGAAAAATATAAGGCAAATGTCCTTTCCAAGGGGAAAAGTACTAATAATATTTTTAATAAATATGTAGCCCTACCTTATAATTATAGTCATGACAGTAGGAACCTTTACACAATATCCTATGTTTAGGCAATTGTGATTACTATCTTACATACCTATCTCAGTGACCTTCTAAATATATGACTTGATGTCCTGGTATAAATTCTTCAGAAAGTTTGTAGAAATTTTAGTATATTTTTAATTGGAACAAGCCCTCGTTCTATTTATCTTCTTCTGTTATATTAATTTATCCCTTATTTCTTGGTCTTCAGAAATCTAGTGTTGGTGACAGGAACCCATTGACCTAGATCACATATATCCATTAACAATTATTTCTTGCTAGACACCATAGAGCATATGGTTATATGCTCTTTGTTTTACTATAAGCTTTCAATTCTTCCCTTGAATTAGATTGATCCTAAATTCTTTCATTGGGCAAAGATATCTATGGTTTGAGAAAATAGAAAAGATGGAGATAATTTTCTCTTGTCACTAGGTCTTCAAATTCAATCGCAAGTTAACGGTAACCCACTGTGCCTATATGTCATAAATCTGCTGCCTGCTTATAGTGATGCTTGATGATCCACAACAGGATTCTCATATAGACACTGGTCATCACTCCTTGGTAGTAGCTGTTTTACCAAAACTGCAACAGTAAAATACAAACACTTCTCTGTCATCCTCTCCATTCATAGCATTTTCTTTGAAATAAGATAGCATCATTAACTTACAGAGAAGGAGCTTATATTATTTTTTCTCTCTTTACATTGTCTATATCAAGTAGATACTCCTCTCCATATTTAAACAATTCTTAGTTTCAGCTCCACACTCTCTATTAGCCATGCCCCAATGCCAATAGCAGTTCTAATATTGGTAGCCCATCTCTGGTAAGAGAATGAGCCTGTCATTATTCTTTATGATCCTGTATTGTAATTTTCTGTTATCTCTTCTCTATTCATACTGTATAAGAAATTTCACTAATAAAAAAATGAACCAGCCTGCTATTATTGTCAATTTAAAAGCAATATCCTCATATACTTCATAAAATTATATTTCATAAGCACATAACAATTTGAATATTTAATATGAAACTTTAATATCAATTCATAAGCATATAACAATTTGAATATTTAATATGAAAACTTCATATTAACCTGAGATGATAATGAGTTACCTACTGCTGCATAACACATTGACCTTGTAAAATTTATCAACTGCTTTTTCTGAGCCAATCAATCAATCCACATACATTTTCAAGTAATTTTTTTTCCTCTGATGAATCACTTTCAACTGATTTCCTACTCACTAAGTCGGTGTGACCTCAAAGATGATGTGCTTTCTCTTGTAAATTAAAATACTTTATGGAACATGCAGCTGGGAGTTGGCTTAGGGGCAGTAATCTCCACAGAGTCAAAGTAATTTGTAGAAAATCTCCCATATTCCACATCTTCCCATTCATGGTACCTTCAGGTTATGACATTGCAAACAGATGATAAATGTATTCAGACATTATCAGCTGCTGCTATTTTAGCATGAGTTGGTTTAAACAATTACTCTGATAACAAGTCTATGAAGTACAGAGAAAGTCTGTCTTCTAAAATACTGTATGGCAAGTTAGTAAGGAAATATAAAAGGAACGGGGGAAAAAAACAATTTGGAAAGACAATTGCAATATTAGTGATGTAAATAATTTTTTGAAATATAACTTTCTCATGTGTCTTACCATAGGTTCTTTTGATTTTTAGTGTTTCTTGGATCCAGTTCCCCTGTCAAGAAGTAGAATTACCTTGTCTCTTGACTATATTATTGTACATTTTTTAAGAAGTAAATTTTAGATAGGACTCCTCTTATCCCAAATGCTAAACATAAACAATGAATACTAAATTTGAGGGGTGCCTGGGTGGCTCAGTCAGTTAATTGTCCAACTTCAGCTCAGGTCATGATCTCATGGTTTGTGAGTTTGAGCCCTGCGTTGGGTTCTCTGCTGTCAGCTCAGAGCCTGAAGCCTGCTTCCTAGTCTGTCTCCCTCTCTCTCTGCCCCTCCCTTACCCACACTCTGTCTCTCTTTCTCTCTCAAAAATAAATAAACATTAAAAAAATGAAAAAAAAATAAAGTAAAAGCAATTTGGTTGTTGGAAATTATAAGTGGTCATTTTTCTTCCTATTATATATAATTTAGACAAGATAACATTTCACCTTAAGTCTAGTGAAAAATACTTTTATTATTGGTGCTGATATTTTGTTAGTTTTCTTTTTCATCAATTCTGAGTAACTGTGGGTTTAGAGAATTTTTTATTTTATTTATTTTTTTTTCAACGTTTATTTATTTTTGGGACAGAGAGAGACAGAGCATGAACGGGGGAGGGGCAGAGAGAGAGGGAGACACAGAATCGGAAACAGGCTCCAGGCTCTGAGCCATCAGCCCAGAGCCCGACGCGGGGCTCGAACTCACGGACCGCGAGATCGTGACCTGGCTGAAGTCGGACGCTTAACCGACTGCGCCACCCAGGCGCCCCTAGAGAATTTTTATATTAAAATAATTCAATCGAATTACTTCATCATCATCATTTTTATTATTTAACTACTTATGGTCACTCAAATACAATTTCTGAAGGGAAAAATTGTTTCTTTCCTTTGAAATAGCTTGACATAATTTTGAGTTACTATTTAGTGGTTTTTATTATTTTTTTAGCTCTAGCAAACTAGTGAATTGCATCTTCTACTTTAAATCCTTTTTCTCCCCACCTAATTAAAAGATATCAAGACTGCTATTCCTATCCCTCCTTTTAACTCCTTCTTTGTTTTATTGTAGTGCTATTATAAATACAAAGAATACTGAAGCAAAAAAAAAAAAAAATTACATGCCTTTACCTATAAATACGTCTTTCTGAACATCATACAAAGAATAATTCTCCCTCTTGGCCTGTTCAGTTTGAGACTGGTTGGGTGGTCATTTAACAGCTAGTGGCACTGTTAAACTTTGCAAATACCATTTATTTTCTTTCTTCTCTTATTCCGTCCTTCCTTTCTATACTATTTTATTTAATTTATTTTAAAGTTTTTATTTATTTATTTTGAGAGGGAGAGAAAGCACCCAAGTGGCAGAGGGGCAGAGAGAGAGGAAGAGAGAGAAAATCCCAAGCAGGCTCCACACTGTCAGTGCAGAGTCCAATGTAGGGCTTGAACCCAAGAACCATGAGATCATGACCTGAGCCAAAACCAAGAGTGTTAAGCCACCCAGGCTCCCTTATTTTATGTTATTTTAGAGAGAGAGAGACAGAGAGAGAGAGAGAGAGAGAGAGAGAGAGAGAGAGAACAAGCTGGGGAGAGGGGCAGAGTGAGAGGGAGAGAGAATCTTAAGCAGGCTCCATGGTGAGTATGGAGCCCAGTGTTGGGTTCATTCCCACAACCCTAGGATCATGACCTGAACAGAAATCAAGAGCCCAATGGTCAACCAACTCAGCCATCCTGAAGCCCCTACTTACTTTTTAAAATAAAATTTATTAAGTCTCAAATTTTAATTATAGTACAGTTAATATACAGTGTTATATTAGTTTCAGGTATAGAATACAATGACTCAACAATTCTATACCTCATTACTCAGTGCTCATCAGGTAAGTATATTCTTAATCCCCTTTACCTATTTCACCTATCCATCCACCCACCTCCCCTCTGATATGGTTTATTTTAAAGGAGTACCCTCAGTTAAAGTTATTTTTTTTCTAACAAGAAGCATATTTCAGAATACATGGTTCTAAAAGATATATATAAAATATTCCATCCGAGAAAAATAGAGTATGCCTTTTCTTCAAGTACACACAGAAGAATCCCCTAGGTAAATCACATAAAAATAAACATAAAAAATACTACAAATTTAGGAAGGCTGAAATCATACCAAGTATATTTTCCAACTACAGTGGTACAAAATGAAAGATCTACAATCAAACAAACCTGGGAAATCTACAATGTAAATATTAAATATTTAATATTTAAATATTAAACAGACACTATGCACAAACAATGAGCCAAATAAGTAACCAAATGGCAAGACAAAATGTATCTCAAACAAAAGTAAAAGAAAACATAATATTCCCAAATCTATGGGATGCAGCAAAAGCACATGTTAGACTGAAATTTATGCTACAAATGCTTGTATTAAGAAAAAACGTTGAAATAAACAACTTAACATTACAACACAAAGAACTAGAAAAAAAGAAACTTAGCTGAAATTTAGAAGAGGAAGGAAATAGCAAAGAGAAACCAGAAGTAAGTAAAATAGAGAAAAGAATTAATAACATAACACTGAAAGTAATGACTAATTCTTCAAAACAAAAACAAAAACTGAATTGGCAATGCTTTAACTACATTAACTAAGAAGAAAAAGAGAAGACACAAAAACCAAAATGAGAAATGGAAGAGAAAAACAATACAACAGATAACTACAGAAATACATAGTGTGATAACAGATTACTATAAGCAATTATACACTAAAAACTCAGATAAATTAGAACAAAAAAACAGATAATTCCTAAAAACACACAAGTTACCATGATTGAATCATGAAATTTGAATCCAAGAAATAGGAAATCTTCTTAGACCAATAGCAAGAATGACAACTGAATTAGTAAGACAAAATCTCCCAGCACAGAAAAACCAAGACCATATGATTTCACTGATGAATTCTACCAAACATTTATTTACTATGAATTTAACCCACAGATGGGGAGGTGGGCCATTACCTATTTTGGAAGTAGGTCACTTTTTGTCCAACTACTTTAATCATAAGCAAGCTGAATCTTTATAGTTTTATAGCTTTGTACTTTTATTTCACTTTGCATTATATTGTCTGTCTCCATCCACATCATTGCAAATGGCAAGATTTCATTCTTTTTTTATGGCTGAGTAATATTCCATTATATATACCACATCTTCTTGGTTATATATATATATATATATCTCCCACATTTTCTTTATCCATATCTCAATGGACAATTGGGGTGCTTATCTTGGCCATTGTAAATAATGCTGCTATAAACATATGGGTGCATTGGGGGCACCTGGGTGGCTCAGTTGGTTAAGCTTCCAACTCTTGATTTCAGGTCATGTCATAATTTCACAGTTACTGAGTTTAAGCCCCACTTTAGGCTCTGCACCTACAGCAAGGAACCTGCTTGGGATTCTATCTTTCCTTCTCTTGCTGCCCCTCTTCCACTCATGAGCATGCTCTCTTTCTCAAATAAATAAATATTAAATAAAAAGAAATATATTTTCCAATTAGTGTTTTTATTTTCTTTGAGTAAATACCCAGCCATGTGACTACTGGATTATGGGGTAGTTCTATCTTTAACTTTTTGAGGAGCCTCAATACTGTTTCCCAAAGTGTCTGCACCAGTTTGCATTCCATCCAACAGTGCACAAGGGTTCCTTTTTTCTCCTCATCCTTGCCAGAACCTGTTGTTTCTTGTGTTTTTAATTTTAGCATTTCCAATAGGATTGAGCTGATATCTCATTGTAGTTTTGCTTTGCATTTCCCTGGTGATAAGTGATGATGAACATCTTTTCATGTGCCTGTTGGCCATCTGTGTGTCTTCTTAGGAGAAATGTCTGTTCATATCTTCTGCCCATTTCTTAGCTGCATTATTTATTTTTGGGGTGTTGAGTTTGATAAATTCTTTATAGATTTTGGATACTAGCCTTTTATCTGATATGTCATTTGTAAATATCTTCTCACATTCCATAGGCTTCCTTGAGTTTTGTGGATTGTTTCCTTCACTGTGCAGAGGCTTTTTTATCTTGATGAAGTCGGAATAGTTCATTTTTGCTTTTGTTTCCCTTGCCTGAGGAGAGATATCTAGAAAGAAGTTGCTATGGCCAATGTCAGAGATATTAGTGCCTATGCTCTTTTCTAGGATTTTTATGGTTTCAGGCCTCACATTTAAGTGTGTAGTCAATTTTGAATTTATTTCTGTGTATGGTATAAGAAAGTGGTTCAATTTCATTCTTTCATCCAGTTTTTCCAACACCATTTATTGAAGACACTATATTTTTCCCATTGGATATTCTTTCATGCTTTCTTAAAGATTAATTGACCATATTTCTGGATTTTCTATTCTGTTATATTGATCTTTGTGTCAAGGAACTATTAATAATATATTTAATATATTTGTTTTTTCTGTCATAAGATAGTCATATCTCTACCTTTCTTCCTCTTCTTCCATGTGATTTCACTAATACCTTTACTTTTATATCAACAAGGATGACAATTTTTCTTTTTTTAAAGCGATGATTAAGTTTCTCTGCTTTGTCTTTATATTGACATCCATTAAAAATTTTATTTTGTTTTATAGATGTAAATGTTGTCAATTTAAACCTTAGTACCATGCTGAGGTTTAATTTTCTTGTCCCCAGATTCATTGCCATAACCACAGTATCTTTCAAAGGAATAGCCCTGTGTGGAAATTTAATTCCTTTAATTTTTAAAGTATTAGTTGCTCAAAAACTGTGTTTTGTTTCAGTTTGTTCAGCATACTGTCTTGAATTAAAAAAGAAAAAGAATAAGTTATCTTCATAATTTTTGTATACTATTTCATACTGTGGATATACCACGATGTAATCACATTAAATGTATACCTTTATTGATGACATCACATTTTGAGAAGGAAAATTCATTTAGAATGGCTATTGTCTTTCATCCCTATATACAGTAAGGATGTGAGTACCACACATAGTAATTTGCTTACTTTTCAATAGTATAAAAAAAAATATATATAAATATAAACATTTATATTTATAAACATGTAAACATATATACACACACATATGTATATATACAGACACATATACATATATGTATATATACATATATGTATATGTGTCTGTATATATACATATATATGTGTGTGTGTGTATATATATATATATATATATATATATGTAGTTTGTGGGGCAGAGATATACTGAGACCACTCTTTTTAGTCTATAATTTTAGATTTGAATTTTTAAGACAACAGCCAGTATTTATATATTACCTTTATGATAAAAAAGAAAAAAATATTATTTTTAAAATTTGTCTTAACCAATTTGAACTGTGTTGAGGTTCTAGAGTTATCAGATACATTTTTTTTATTTATAAAATAGTTTTTCAAAAATACTAATTTTAAGTTGCTTATTTTATCTCTGCAATCATAATTATGAAATGGTTTACTAACCAGGGAAATTGACAAGGTTTTTGTTTTTGTCGTTTAATTCCAGGTTACTGTTTTTTTTCTTTTTACTTTCCTGTTGTTTTTTTTTTTCAAAAACAATTGAAAAGTAAGCTAAATTACTATATGTGGTACTCACATCCTTACTGTATATAGGGATGAAAGACAGTATCCATTCTAAATGAATTTTCCTTCTCAAAATGTGATGAAATCTACTGAAACTTTCTGTGATGAAGATCTTGGGTAGAGAAATTACTTGAGTTTTATATGCTTTATTCAGAGTTTCTGACTTTGTTTACAGTCTATGTTATGACATAAGAAATTTTTTATTTATGCATATAAATTTTCATATATCAGAATCATACCTCTGTTATTGGCTAACACACACAAAAAATCAATAATGAATTTTTTTTTCTAAAATATGTTATATGGGTCCTTACAAAGTAATGGCATTTCTTGCCAAAAATAAATATTCCTAAATTTACATATATAAATAAATTTAATTCCTTGATGTTATGTAATAGTATTAAAAGAGCTGAATATATTTTTAGAAATCTCATTTTATAATTTACTTTGAAGTAAGTCAGAATCAAATATCTTTGTTACAAGCATGATATAAATACTTCTCTCCCCAAAAGTTAAAGTTATCAAAAAAGGATGGCAGTGATAGGTGGGCTTGGAGGATTTGTTTTTTATTTCCTATACTTTAGAACACATTAGGATTATGAGAGTGAGGAGGACTGAGGAAGGGAGTGATAGTTCTCCTTCTGTTCCATAAACTTTAAAGAGTTCCAAAAAGATTTGAAGATCTTTTCACACTTTGAAGTGCAGTTAGACCATTACTTAAAATGTAGAACTTACAAACATTTGTTCTATTTTTATTTAAATCATTCATTCATGATTTACTACTTTACTATTTTCATAAACTACTTCTGAAAAAAATTAAAAGAGTTAATTTATTTACTCTTAATATATAGCTTTATCAAAACCTCAAAACAGGAAATATTTCTTTCTTTTGAAATACGTCAAAAGATAAAGCCCTTTGTTTTCTTTCCGTGCTTCCTGTTTTTCTTCTATCTTCTGTCAGTGTATCTATCTCTCTGTATCATCTATCTATCTATCTATCTATCTACCTATCTATCTATCTATAGTGTGGTTCTGTCAGAAGTTACCCCTATTTACTTTTCCTTTCTTCACACATTTTGTCAATTGCTCTGGGGCTTCTTTGCTAATGCCTTAGAATCTGCTCACTGTTTGATAGAAAAGGAGCCCTTTACAGTTATGTTTACCCAGAAATAGCCTGTTGTTTGAGTTCCTTTATATCTCAGCTCTCTGGTGTCTTCTTAACCCACTCAACGGCTGTGGTGAGGAGTCTGGCTGGTAGCCATATTGTGATCTACAGCTCTTGCCTAGAGGAACATTCTAAAGAATGTGTGAGGGGAACAAAAAAACCAAAAACCAAAACAAAAAACCCAAACACTTCTCACTGTTTGATTCTTTAAGAAGTAGATTTGTAAAGATTTTGAGGAAGGCGATTTATTTTATTTTATTTTATTTTAGTCTTCACCAGTGTTCCAAAAGTGAGTTGTTAGAGAATTTATTTTTAAGAACGCAAACATTTGAAGCAATGAATGTCAAAACAAAATTTGACATATGCCAAGGAATATGGGCCTCTTCTATCTTTTTCTTAGTTAAAAATATGTCCAAATAAATTGCACTACAAGCCCAGGTACATGACTCTGGTTTTAAATATCCATTTCATAAGTAACTGCTTAACTTCATTTTATGTGTTTCTATTGCCTTAACTGAGTCCTTTTATGGACCATTCCAAATGCATTTTTCAGTGAAAACACTGACTTTCCCCAGAAACCAGAAAAATCTTCCCATTCAATACCCCATCCCCCCATCCCTGCTGAACACCATATGTATCAGTTTGAGTATCATCAACTGCTATAGAAAATATAACCCTCAGTTTCAGGGTTTTACAAAGGAGAAGTTTGTGACAATAAAATATGGGTGTTCTTGGCCAGTTGGTCTTTGTCCTCTACGTAGAGATTCAGGGACCCAGACTCTTTCATATTTTGACTCTTGGAGTGTCAAAGCTTCTTGTATGTACCCTGAATATGAGAGAACAATGGAAAAGGCACACTTTCTTTTTAATTAATTTGAACTACAAGTGAGTGATACATATCACTTCCACTCGAGTCCCATTGCAAAAAGTAGCCAAAATGGCTTTACAAAGATGCAGTCAAGATTCAGAAATGAAATTCTTTTCCTGGACTATTGCTTTTCAGGAACATTTCCATCCAATAGCTGGGAACAGAAACAGTAGACAGTTAATTATCTTGCTATCCCAGAATGAAACCACATCTCCTTATCTGTTTATCACCAAAGTTTGGGAAATTCTTCATAGTTGAAAAAAAAAAAAAAAGATGTTTCACTCTCCACAGCATATTAAAGAAAGCTTCATGTTAATTTATGCTTGCTTTGATTATACCGTAGATAGAAAGCTTTAAGTCATGGTATAAAACTTTAATATTGCAACTTTGAATTATACTAAAAAAATAAATTTATTTAAAAAATCTTCATTAAAAGATGAAAATATTTCTTTCCTGCTCATTCTTATTTTTAATTTAGAAATTGCATAACCTTTTAAAAAGAACAATTTTACTTTCTAATATAATACAAGGTTGTTTTAGCTTGATGCAATACTATTATCTGTGGTAGAACTGGAATTTGATAAAGTAATTATGGCTATACTTTAATTTTGAAGTCATGCTCTGTGATAAAGACATTTGTAACTTCGAAGAGAAGATACTTCTCAAAGTTTCTAATTACCATCCCATAATAACAAATGTATATGTAAAGCAAAAGTAGTAAATGGTTATTTATATGCCATATGAACAACTTTATTTTTTTTTATTTATTATATTCTCTTAACACTCAGCATGCTTGAATTGAATGAAATCATAATGCCAGATTCTATGATTAAACAGAAAAAAAAGAAGGGGAGGTTTCCTGGGTGGCTCAATCAGTTAAGTGTCAGTCTTTGGCTCAGGTCATGATCTCACAGTTCATGAGTTTGAGCCCCACATCAGGCTGTCTGCTGTCAGTGCAGAGCCCGCTTCAGATCCTCCCTCCCCCTCTCTCTGTCTCTCTGTCCTTCCCTCGTTCATTCTCTCACTCTCTCCAAAATAAATAAAAACATTAAAATAATTTTTTTAAAAAAAGGAATGGTAATATTCCATGTAAGAAAGATTAGAAATTAATGGAGTGCCTAGAATTAAAAGAAATAACACCAGACCCTATGAAATGAATTTTAGGGGAGGTCAGAGTAACTACATAATTTGTCACATAATCTTTTTGTAAAAGAAAAAGAATAACTTTGTATGGAGAACAGTTGATGTATCTCTTAGTTACTGAATATTTTCTATTATTTGAACCATGGCTACTTTGAGTTCATTCTTTTTCAAGTCTTAGACTCGTTAACTGGTCTCATTTACTGTCTTATTCTAATATCACTGCTACTGTAAAGATAATTGCCTGTTTGGTGTCAAGGCAAAAATTGTAAATAATTATTTTTTTTAATATATGAAATTTATTGTCAAATTGGTTTCCATACAACACCCAGTGCTCATCCCAAAAGATGCCCTCTTCAATACCCATCACCCACCCTCCTCCCCCCCCACCCCCCATCAGCCCTAAGTTTGTTCTCATTTTTTAAGAGTCTCTTATGCTTTGGCTCTCTCCCACTCTAACCTCTCTTTTTTTTTTTTTTTTTTTTCCTTCCCCTCCCCCATGGGTTCCTGTTAAGTTTCTCAGGATCCACATAAGAGTGAAAACATATGGTATCTGTCTTTCTCTGTATGGTTTATTTCACTTAGCATACTACGTGGCAATGAGAAAGAATGAAATATGGCCCTTTGTAGCAACGTGGATGGAACTGGAGAGTGTGATGTTAAGTGAAATAATTAATTTTTTTAAAGTCAAGAAAATGATATGGATATTTGGAAATGATGCAAAATAAAGGTAAATATTTCTATTTGAGACCAACATTTATAACTATGTCAGATTTGAAAGAATTGAGGCTTTTGGGAAATTATCATATTCTCTAAACATAAGTTATTCCTGACTGGTAAAATAGAAAACTTTTACGTCTTATATTATTCATGTGTCCTTCCAAAAGAAGTTAAATAAATATCTACTTCTAATTTTCATGAATAAACTAAGTAACCTAGGTCTCTGTAAAGACCACCTTTGTTAGGATATTTCCTCTACATTAGTAAGTAATTATTCTTCATTCTCTGAGGGAAAATGCTAATGGATAGGATTTAATCATAATTTTATCAAATTGTATAATTTTCAAAATATTATTTATTGATGTGAAAGCATTGCTCAAGATCTTACAGGAGTCCTTCCTGTCCCCAACTTTTAGAGATACTAGAGATGTATCCTATAGGATAAATTCATAATAATAGAAAACAAATATGTGGTGTCAATAGTAATTATATTCTCAAATACACATTTCATGAGAAAAACAGAAAATTGTCTGGATTTATATGTTAACACTGTTAAACATGTGATATGGAAGGATGAATTTCTTCAAAAATATATATGACAGGGGCGCGTGGGTGGCTCAGTCGGATAAGCATCCGGCTTCAGCTCAGGTCATGATCTCATGGTTCATGAGTTCAAGCCCCACATCGGGGTCTGCGCTAACAGCTCAGAACCTGGGGCCTGATTCAGATTTTGTGTCTCCCTCTCTCTCTGCCCTTCCTCTACTCATGCTCTGTCTCTCTCTTTCTCAAGAATAAATAAACATTAAAAAATATATATGACAAATATTAAGATTTGAAGATTTCTCTATCGTGTGTGGTAATGTGAAGGAGAAGCCACACTTTAACTCTTAGGGTCTCCAGCTAGAGCTTGAAAAATTAAATTGATGTAAAACATTAATAGGATAAAATCATGCAGATTTATTTAATATAAACTTTACACGACATGGAAGCTCAAATAAGAAAATGATGACCTAAATGCTTTTATACCAGGTTGAAAAAAAGAGAGGCAGTTGTGGAAAAGTCACTAAATATACAAGAAAACTAAAGGGAAATAATTAATTTAACTAAGTTTGTGTCAGAATTCTTTTGGCCTGAGCTCTGTGTGTGGTGATAAGAATGTTTCTTTCTGGGGCGCCTGGGTGGCGCAGTCGGTTGAGCGTCCTACTTCAGCCAGGTCACGATCTCGCGGTCCGTGAGTTCGAGCCCCGCGTCGGGCTCTGGGCTGATGGCTCAGAGCCTGGAGCCTGTTTCCGATTCTGTGTCTCCCTCTCTCTCTGCCCCTTCCCCGTTCATGCTCTGTCTCTCTCTGTCCCAAAAATAAATAAACGTTGAAAAAAAAATTAAAAAAAAAAAAAAAGGATGTTTCTTTCTTCCTGGTATAGGAAGGGTATCTTTCACACAAGACTTTTATCTTCTGCTTTATGGAAGAAAAGACCAGGTCAGAGTGCCCTTCTTTTGCCTGCTGTTTTTTAAGTGCCTGTAGCTCGAAAGAATCCTTGTGCCAAAGTGGTATATTTTAGAGTGGCATACTCTTCAGATGGTATTTTTTCATACTATTGATGTTTAAATTTGCAATAATGTCATCTTCACTAGGATGCAAATATGCAATATCTATTATTATAATATCTATGTGAGGGTTTATGTAAGTTTCATTTGCCTTTAAAAGAAAAATATATATGGGCAAATTTATAGTTATTTTCAAATAATCCATTGAATATTAAGCTCCTCAATGTCAGGTAAAAGTGCTTTTTTAATCTTATAGGAAATTATCAATAAGAATTAAATATTACATGTCATTTTCTTATTTTTTTAAGTTAGACATAGTTTATTGCTAGTTTATTGTGACCATTAATAACTTTGAATTGTGGTTTCTATCATTTAAAGTTATAGAACACTTTTAAGTTTTTTTTTTTATACAAAGTTTGCTAAAACCATGATCCAATTAGTGATTCTTAAAAGATTTGTTTGCTTTCTCCAAAAGCAATATTGGTGGATTCTTTTTTTGAAGGGGGGGGGTCGGAAGGAGGGAATGGTTTTATAAAATAAATTATATATTGTTTTGGCAAGCAGTAGCTAATATCATGGGAATATTAGCTCTTGAGTAGAGCTAATGAAAAATATAAGTTTAAAGTTGCCATGGAGTCTTATTTGTTTGCCATTTAATGAAACTTCAAAAAAAGAATTTATCTACCCAGAACCATGTTTTTCATGAATAATAGTGACTTATAAATTTGTGATACATAAGGAGAAAAATATAATCAATGTAAAATAAAAATTTAAGATTATTTTAAATAATCTAAAACTCATGAGATATCTGTATACTTATTCTATAATGAATATATGCTAACTAATAAGTCAATTAAAGTTAGAATTGAAATTCAGAAACTGGGTAAAGAGATGTTTTTTGATTTACATGTTTAAACTATGAAAAGACAATGTTAATTGGTGGTTCATCTTTTTTTTACTATATTGAATTTTAAAAACAATCTTGAATCTTTGAAAATGTTAAGATAAATGTGTTTTGGTCTCGTCTTTCAAATCTACAGAAAAATTAAAAGAATAGCACAAATTATTACCTGTATATCTTTATCTGATTTCCATTCTCAACAGCTATATTTATTTTTCTTTCTTTTCCTCTGATTTACATAAAAAAATTGGAAGTTGCAGGTTCTGGAATACTCCTTCTAAATACTTTCTAACTAAGACATTCTCTACACAAATTTAATACCACTATCACACCCAAGAAGTTCAACATTGATAAAATTATCTTATCTAATAAATGTTCTATATTTAAAAATCTCCCTAATTTCCCAGTTGTCCTTGAGTTTTTGTTGCTGTTGTTCTAAGATCCAAGCAGGATTACAAAGTTGCACGTAGTTGTTACATCTTTTTATATCTAGAATAGCAGCTCCGAAACTACTTTGTCCTTTTTTTTTCATGACATTGAAAAAATTTAAATGTCTAGGCTAGCTGTCTTATACAATGCCTCACAATCTGGATTTGTCTAATTGATTCATCGTATTTAGATATAGGTTTAACATCTTTGGCAAGGATACTATTTACATGATATTGCATAGAATCATGAAATGTATTATTTATAATTCTGGTTTTGACGATTGCAAGATCTCTCCATTATAAGGTTGCCACATTTCCTTTGTTATTATTAAGTGATATGCAGGCTGATACTTTTGTATTATGTGAATTATGTGAATAACCTGTTCTCCATTAGCATTTGACCCAATGATTTTAGATTCATTGGTGATCCTTTTTTGAATAGATTATTACTTTGATGGTTACAGTATGGCCATTTTCTCATTCTGTCATTCTTTGTATACTTATTTGCCCGTATAATTTTGTGAATAATATCTCATTCTCCCATCTGCACTTGTTAGTGTGTCACTATAGACTTAGGGATTTAAAAAAAACAATTTCTTATACATATATTTTTACTCAAGTCATCCAAAATTTAAATTGTGATATGTACTTACAGTAGAATACAATATTGCAATCAGAATGAATAATTCCAATACACAACAATAGGGGTGAATCTCACAAAAATAATACTCTTTAAAATAAGTCTGAGACAAGAGAGTATATTCTGTGATTCCATAAGTTACAAGACAGACAAAAAAAAAACTATGCTGTTAGAAGTCAGGAGAATGGTGGCTTTTGATGATGTATGAATGTGGCTTCTAATGTTTTTATAATGTTCTATTTCTTGATCTGGGTCTGGTTAAGAAAGTGTGTTCTTACAATGAAAATTCACCAAATAATGCCCTTATTTTTAAGTTGGTATTTTTCTGTTTATGTGTCATACATCAATAAAAAGTTAGAAAAAAATTGACCCCAATTTGCTCAATTAGGGGAAGTTAGCTCCTTTGATTTTCTGACATGTTCCCACTAGTCATTAAGAAGTTCTTTGATTATCTGGCCCTAGAATATATCCCATTTTCAGTTTGTACTTTTACTCCCCAGACTTGAAATCATCATTTCTCTAAATGAGATTCCTGATTGTTTTCAGAATCAAGAACTGGGCACTAAGTATGTTAATTGCTAGTGGAGAATCATTACTTTTAGATTCTTTCAAGGGCTGGAGACAGCTAATACTCACACACATGCATACATACATACATACACACACATACCATGTTTGTGGGACTTTTGTCTAATTAGGGGGTCATACTCTTATTTCCAATTCAAATTCTACCTCGGGGTTTTTCTCAACTTTCCTCTCATTTGTACTTCCCTTTCCCACAGTGATAACTCTGATCCAAGAATATCAATGTTCTTTTCTTACTTAGCTTTTCCTACAATACACACAAAATAATTTTAGGATGATTCTACCAATAAAACTACCATAAAAAAGCCTACAAGGGAGAGTTCAAAGTTCGAAGCAATATTCAGTGAGGTCATACTAATTTATCTTTTTCTCTCTCTGTTATTTTAATTGTTTCTCTTTTGTCAGGACATGTGATAATTGTATATTATTCTTTCACCTTGTCCCCACCTATATCTTGATGATAAATCTGAAATTAACACAATAAGTGCTCACTGTTAGTCATTTGCCAGGTTCTTCCCAATTGTCCTTGGAATATATGAAATCAGTTTTCTAGTAGATTTCTTAGGAAGGACTTGACTCCAGCATTCCCTGAATTCTCGAATGTCTTGAACTTGTTTTGGATATCCATGGAACTTGAAGGAAACATTGGCTGGGCAATAGGGCTTTGGCTGGCTCTTTCCTTAAATTTTTAAGTGTATTAATCCCATGTATCTTATTTTGTATGTTGCTATAAAGAAATGATACCTCATCATTTTGATCTATTTATTATTTTTTTTTATTTTATATTAGAGAGAAAGAGAAAGAGCATGAGCAGAAGAGAGGGACAGAGGAAGAGAGAGAGAATCTCAAGCAGGCTCCACACTCAGCCTGGATCCCAACATAGGGCTTGATCCCATCCATGGCCCTGGGATCATGACCTGAGTGAAAATCAAGAGTCAGATGCAAAACTGACTGAGCCACCTAGCTGTCCTGATTTTCATCACTTTAAATAAATTTTTTTTAAGTTTATTTATTTATTTTGAGAAGACAGAGACAGTGTGAGTTGGAGAGGGGCAGAAAGCAAGGGAAAGAGAATTCCAAGCAGGGTCTGCGCTGATGTGGGGCTGGAATCCACAAAACTGTGACACAATGACCTGATCTGAAATCAAGAGTTGCATACTTAACCAACGGAGCCACCCAGGCACCCCATCCGAAGCTTTTATCTCTTTATAAGTCACTTGCTTCTTTTACTACATAACACAGATTTTTTTCTTTATTTTTATAATTTAATTAGTCTATTGGAATATTAGTCCCAGAGTTGGACTTTCTGGGTAAATTTTTCCAGTAATATTTAGGCTACTTAAAATGCTAAATTAGAGCTTTTGTATTTCCAGAAAAATTTGTAAGATTATGATTTAAATTTTTTTAATATTTTATTTATTTTTGAGAGAGAGAGAGAGAGAGAGAGAGAGCACAAATGGGGGAGAGGCAGAGGGAGAGGGAGACACAGAATCCGAGGCAGGCTTCAGGCTCTGAGCTGTCAGCACAGAGCCTGACACAGGGCTCGAACTCACAAACGGTGATATCATGACCTGAGCTGAAGTTGGATGCTCAACCAACTGAGCCACCCGGGGGCTCCAGATTATGATTAAATATTAGTTCTCATTTATTTTCTTCAAAGAAGCCCATATTTTAAATATTAGTTCTCTTTTCTTTTCTTCAAAAAAATATGTATATATGTACATATACATATATATGTATGTATAGAGTCATTTATATCTATCTTTTTATATCTATCTTTTGTATCTATCATTTTTGTCTCTATTCTCTGCCCTTTTTTTAAAGGTAGTTTTTGTTTTCTCCCTTGTCTCCATTATGTTACTAAATGCTCTTTGTTATAGTTTAAGTCAAATATACCTTTTTGGGGGAACCTTGGATTTAGTCTTCATTTCAGAAGGTTTTTTTTTGTTTTGTTTTGTTTTGTTTTGTTTTTTTGCTTTCCTACCTAAATTCAGTCAAGTCATATCATGACTTACTTTTTTAAATCCAATTTTGTTCTGATATTTTGGATTTCAGATTCAAGGTAATAAACATACATACATAAGTGAATATTTACTCTTTGCTTTCCAGATGTTCAGGGAGACTTTATTTCTCCTAGAAGTAAGTGATGCTTACAAGACTGACACTCCAAGACCACTTATAGTTCTGTGTTCTTTAGAGCGCTGTCTTTCAGTTCCAGAATAGCTAATGCTGTCATCCATCAAGTTTCTGACATGGTCTTATGAATTCTGAGAATCTCTCTTTGTCAGAATGAGTCTGTGTTCTAACTCTTAGGTTTTGTTCCCCTCTCTTTTTTCCCCATATACTCTGTTTTAATGTATACCTGAATTGATTGTTCTTGTTAGGGTATTTTTTCCCCTGTTTGGACATCACTTGAAATGTTTAGTATTCTTAATCTCCCCCTTATATGCAACTGCAGGTGAAGGATAGTTTTCATTTCTTTTCTGATCTATATGATGTTTGGAGGATGAGTGAAGCTATTCAGATCTCTATGGCCTCTATCATCCTACATAGATGAAACACTTTTTAAGATTAAAATGATAGATTCATCTATTTTCAGTTACGATTTTTTGTATGCATGCTGTGTAGCATTATGTATAGTCTCACATGATTTAACATTTGAAGATCATGTATTAAGAACCTATTATGTGCCAAGCACATGGATTGTTTCTTTTAACTGGAATCTTTAAAGCCTTTTCATGGGTATAATTCCTTAGCTTTGAGCAAAGGCATAAGGGTTATTCTCATTTGTTGGTAGACTATGTTCATAAAGTGCTTTGAAATAACTTTATTCATTCCCACAATAACCACTATTAGGAAAGCAGTCTTTGCCTATTACATTTAAGAAAAAAAAATGACCTGAGCAATGTTCACTTAGTAAATGAAAACATGCAAGAAATTGGATTAAAAATAATCCCTATTGTAACCTGAGCAAGTGTGGAAACCTAGAGAAAAGGAACAGTTCATAGAAAGTATAATTTAAGGCTCTACATGCCAAACACCATCCCTTTAATAAGGCTGAGAAACTGATAACACATGGAACAAGAGTAAACCATGCAAGATTCTAACTGAGTATTCAGTAACCTCAGAAGAGGTCAAGTAGAGAGAGCACTGCATGTCAAACTGGGTGTAGAAGGATTTTGTTGATAGTTTTATATTGTTAGAAGAATACAAATGACTAGAAATTTTATTCACCTTTAAAATCTAGAAGAATCGTTGTTTATGCATTAGCTAGTGAGGGATGGGTTTGCCTACTTGAATGATGGGGGGTTTTGTGAGGAAGTTAGAAAACTGTAAGGTCAAAGGGGGACTAGTATACTGACAACCTTGAAAGTGAAAATGAGATGAAATTAATACAAGGAGAAATAGAAAATATTTGGTTCTTAACCTGGAGATGCTATGATCAAAGCTGTTAATTAAGAAGAAATGAAAGTATTTTATATCAGGGATGCTTTAATATGTTTTCCACTGTGAAATCTGACATAAAAGTATTTCAAAACAGGCACATTCCCACCTATGTTTTCTGTAGCAGAGGTAAAAATGGGGTGGCCTTGACCTTATTCCTGTGCCAGGGCAGCAACTTCTTTCCTTTTTCTCCTTTTCTGGAGAGAAAATGCAAATGCAAGCAAATAAGAGCAACACTTCTATTCTACATTAATAAATTTATAAAACTTGAAGTTTATTTATGTTTGAAAACAGAGCAAGGGGCACCTGGGTGGCTCAGTTGGTTAAGCGTCCAACTCTTGGTTTCAGCTCAGCTTCATGATTCTGTGCCCCACATCGGGCTCTGTGCTGGCAGCATGGAGCCTACTTGGGATTTTCTCTCTCTCTCTCTCTCTCTCTCTCTCTCTCTCTCACTCTCTCTCTGCCCCTCCCCCACTCATACTGTCTCTGTCTCTCTCAAATAAATAAACTTAAAAAAAAAAGAAAACAGAGCAAAAGCACAGCTCCCCTACTTCAGATGTGAATACTTTCATAAATATATACCTACGTGCATTTGCATCTAAAATATTTACAAACATCGGTCCCCCTTTATGGGTAATAATTACTGCTGCCTCCATACCACTGAACTTATTGCCACCCACTGGAAGATGGTTTGCTTCTACAGAAGATAGTGTTGATGGTGAAACTAGCTGGCAGCTAGTAGTTACTGCATTTATTTGTATAGGTCATCAGGATAGAGAATTTGCATTATTAGTGGAGAGGAAGAGTGAAAATGAAAGGCATTTAGAAAGAAAAAAGTGACAAAATTAAGAGACACTGGTTATGAGCAAGAAGGGAGAATAACTAAAGCTATATTCTGAGTTTAAATCAGACTTTGAGATGGTGAAATCTAAAAAACTTAATGGAGTATGATTACACATTTGCTTACACCTTCTTTACTCAACAAATGTAGTGAATGCCTAATATACAGCAGTAACTTCTCTAAACACAAGAATTTAATGATTAACAAAGCAGAACGAATTCATGCTCTCTCATTTAAAAAAACTTATAGTTGTTATTAACTGTAATTTTTATAGTTACAATTAGCAAAAAAATGATTTTGGGCTAAAGTCTTCATCTCTTTGATTAAAATATTTAAACTTTCTTTTAGAGGGATGAAAAGAGGAACTTTTGTGTGTGACAAAAGTTTGTGTAATTAATATACTTTGAGAATAGAGAAATTTATCTAAAACCTATTATGTGCCTAGAATTCTGCCCAATATCTGTATATATACATTATCTCATTTAGTCATTATAACACTGTTGTAATGTTAGAATTATTTCAACCTCTCACAGGTAATGAAAAATGAGCCTTAACATAATGGATAGCTTGCTGAGGCACATAGTGAAAAACTGGATGAGAAACTGAATGCAGAACTGATTCTATGCATTCATATATTTTTTTATTAAACTGGGTTTTTATGGTAAGGCACATACCATAAGTCACCTAGGCAGCTTTCCTTATTTGATTATATGCATTTGAAAATCTTAAAAAATGTGTTAGTCTGGATTTCTTTTCAGTTAATAATATAATTTTAGTTAAATATACCTTTTCTTTCTTTCTTTTTTTAAGTGAGCTCTACACCCAAGATGAAGCTTGGACTCATGTCCCTGAGATCAAGACTAGTGTGGCTCTACTGACTGAGCCAGTCAGGTGCCCCCCAAATATGCTTTTTCTTTGAAGTTTGAGACTATGTTAGAATCCTTATTCTGACCTTGAATATTATCATACATAACAATAGATAAAAACAGTATAGAACTGCACTGCACTTATACTACAAAGCTATAGTAATCAAAACATTATGGTATTGGCACAGATATAAATACATGGATCAATGGGAAAGAGTGGAGAGCCCAGAACACACTCATATTTCTATGGTCAGTTAATCTGTGACAAAGAAGGTAATAATATACAATGGGGGAAAGATAGTCTTTTCAATAAATGGTGCTGGGGAAACTGGACATGAAAAAGAATGGCTACTGACCACTTTCTTACACCGTATAGAAAAATATACTCAAAATGAATAAAATACCTAAACACGAAACCTGAAAAAATGAAAATCCTAAAGAAAAACATAGTAATGTCTTAGACATCAGCCTTAGCAACATTGATAGAAAATAAAACAAAAACAAGGGAAGGGAAACAAAAACAAAAATAAACTACTGGGACTACACCAAAACACAAAACTTTTCTATAGTAAAGGAAACCATCAAAATGAAAAAGCAGCTTACCAAATGGGAGAAGATATTTGCAAATTATATACCAAAAAGGGCTATTATCTTAAACAAAGACCTTATAAAATGCAATACCGTCCCCCCCAAACCAAATAGTCTGGTTAAAAAATGGGTAGAGGAAATAAACCAATATTTTCCCAAAGAAGACATATAGATGACTAACAGGCAAATGAAAAAAAAAAAATGCTCATAATCACTAATCATCAGGGAAATGTAAATCAAAACCACAATGAGTTGTCACCTCATATCACCAGAAGTATGAAGAAATGAAGAAATAACAGTGTTGGAGAACATGTGGAGGAAAGGGAACCCTTGTGCATGCTTGGTGGAAATGTAAATTGGTGCAGCCATATTAGAAAACGGTAATGAGTTTCTTCAAAAAATTGAAAATGGAGGTTTGCCTGGGTGTCTCAGTTGGTTAAGCATCTGACTTCAGCTCAGGTCATGATCTCACAGTTTGTGGATTTGAGCCCCATGTTGGGCTGTGTGCTGACAGCTCAGAGCCTGAAGCCTGCTTCAGATTCTGTGTCTCGTAAAGCCTACTTCAGATTCTGTGTCTCTGTCTCTTCCACTCCCCAGCTTGTGGTCTGTCTCTCAAAAATAAATAAACATTAAAAAAATTGAAAATGGAAATGCCATACAATCTAGTAATTCCACTTCTGGGTAATGACCCAAAGAAAACAAAAACACTAATTCAAAAAGATATGTGTGCCCCCATGTTTATTGCAGCATTATTTACAATAGCCAAGATATGGAACCAACCTAAAGTGTCCATCACTACAGGAAGAGATACAGAAGATGTGATGATATATATAGGGAATACCACACAGCCATAAAAAAAGAATTGAGAAGCCATTAGCAACAACATGGATGGACCTAGATGGTATGATGTTGAGTAAGGTTAATTAGAAATGAAAGACAAATACTATATGATTTCACTTAATGGAATCTAAAGACACAAACAAAAAACAAACAAATAAAAAAAAAACAGAAGCAGATTCATAATTCAGAAAACAAATTGGTGGTTGCCAGAAGGGTGGAGAGTACAGGTATGGGAAAAACAGGTAAAGGGTGTCAAGAGGTACAAACTTCAAGTTATAGGGGCGCCTGGGTGGCTCAGTTGGTTAAGCATCTGACTTAGGCTCAGGTCATGATCTTGCGGTCCGTGAGTTCAAGCCCCGCGTTGGGCTCTGTGCTGACAGCTCAGAGCCTGCGGCCTGTTTCAGATTCTCTGTCTCCCTCTCTCTCTGACCCTCTCCTGTTCATGCTCTGTCTCTGTCTCAAAAATAAATAAACATAAAAAAATAAAAAAAAAACAAACTTCAAGTTATAAAATAAATTAGTCAAAGATATGGAAACTATAGCATATGGTATATCGTCAGTAATATTATAGTAACACTGTATGGTGACAGACAGTGACTACATTTATCATGGTGAGCCCTGAGTAATGTATAGAATTGTTGAATCACTATGTTATACACTGGAAACTAATATGATGTTGTATGTCAACTATAATTTAAAAATCATATGGTCATTTCAATGGTTACAGAAAAAGGCTTTGACAAAATTTAACATCATTGCATGATAAAATTCAACAAATGAATATAGAAAGAATGTTCGCAATATAATAAAGGCCATTTATGATAATCCCACCAGTGACACCATATTCAATAGTGAAAAGCTGAAACCTATTTTCTCTAAGACCAGGAATGAGACAAGATGTCCACTGTTGTTATTTCTGTTGAACATAATAGTAGAAGTCCTCGCCAGAGCAATTAAGCAAGAAAAAGAAGTAAAGACTTCCAAGTCAGAAAGGAAGAAAATTTATAAAATTTTTATAAAAGCTATGCAGTTGTCTCTATTTGCAGATGATATAATCCCACATACAAAAAGATGTAGTCTCTACTTAAAAAAAGCTGTTAAAATTAATAAACAAATACAATTTGTAGAATAAAAAATCAACGTACAAAAATCAGTTATATTTGCATATACTAATCCAGAACTACTTAAAATAGAAATTAAGAAAACATGTTCACACATAATAGCATCAAAATAATAAAATACTAGGAGTTAATATTTTTAAGGAGGTGAAAGGTCTATAAAGATGTATAAACTTAAACATTGATGAAAGAAATTGAAGAACACGCTAATAAATAGAAAGATATCCCATCTTTGTGAAATGGAAGAATTAATATTAATATTGTTAAAACCATAAACTCCCAGGAGAAACCATAGGGGGAAAGCTCCTTGACACTTATTTTTTGGATATGACACCAAAAAGACAGGCACCAAAAACAAACCAAACAAACAAAACCCCAAAACCAAAACCAAACCAAACCAAAAACAAATGACACTACATCAAACTAAAAAGTTCTTCACAGCAATGAAAGCAATCAATAAAATGAAAAGGCAATCTACTGAATGGGGGAAATGTCTGCAAACCAAATATCTGGTAAGGAGTTAAAATCCAAAGCATATAAGGAACTCATACAACACAGTAGCAATAAATTAAATAACTTGATTAAAAAAATGCGCTAGGACCTTAATAGATATTTTTCCAAAAAGTCATACAAATGATCAGTGGGTGTATGAAAGATGCTCCACACACTAATCATCAAAGAAATACAAATCAAAGCCACAATGAAGTATCACTTCCCACCTGTTAGGATGTCTATTACCAAAAATATAAGAGAACAATTTTTTGGCTAGGTTGTAGAATAAAAGGAAAACATGTACACTGTTGGTGGGGTCATTATGAAAACAATATGGAGTTTCCTCAAAAAATAAATAGAGGGGCGCCTGGGTTCTCAGTCGGTTAAGCGTGCAACTTCAGCTCAGGTCATGATCTCACGGTTCGTGGGTTCAAGCCTAGCATGGGGCTTTGTGCTGACAACTAGGAGCCTGGAGCCTGCTACAGATTCTATGTCTCCTTCTCTGTCTGCCCCTCGGCCCTGCTCACACTCTGTCTCTGTCTCTCTCAAAAATAAATAAAACATTAAAATAAATAAATAGATAGATAGATACACAGATACATAGATAGATAAAATTAAAAATAGAAATAACATGTGATACAACAGTTCTACTTCTAGGTATATATTCAAAGTAAATTAAATCACTATCTTGAAGAGGTAATCTGCACTCCCGTCTTTATTGCAACATTATTCATGACAGCGATGACATGGAAGCAATCTAAGTGTCCCTTGTCAGAAAAATGGATAAAGAAAATGTGTAATATACAAGTGTAATATTATTCAGGCATAGAGAAGAAGGAGATCCTGCCATTTGTGACTACATAATTGGAGCTTGAGGGCCTTATGGTAAATATAATAAATCAGAGAGATATAGGTAAATACTGTATTATTACTTATATGTGGAAAGTAAACAACAACAACAATAACAACAACAAAGTGGAAAACAGCATGGACACTCCTCAAAAAAAAGTAAAAACAGAAATACCATATGATCCAATAATTCCACTACTGGTTGTTTACCCAAAGAAAACAAAAACACTAAGTTGAAAAGATATATGCACCCCTGTGGTTATTGCAGCAGTATTTACAATCGCCAAGATATGGAAGCAACTTAAATGTCCAACAAATGATGAATGGATAAAAAAGATTATATATATCTACTACTCTGCCATAAAAACAATGGGATCTTGCCATTTGTGACAACATGGAAGGACCTAGAAGGTATAATCCTAAGTGAAATAAGTCAGACTGAGAAAGACAAATTCCTATATTATTTCATTCATCTGTAGAATCTGAAAGCAAAACAAATTAATAACAAACAAGCAGCAGAATCAGACCTGTAAATATTAAGAATTCCCTGATGGTTGCCAAAGGGGAGAGAAGTGGGGGAACGGGCAAAATGGGTGAACGGAAAATTGGAGATACAAGCTTCTAGTTAATGGAATGAATAAGTCAAGGGAATAAATGGTTACAGCCTAGGGAAAATAATCAATGACATTGTAATAGCGTTGTATGGGGAGAGATGTATGTATGTAGCGTTGTATGCTACTTGTGAAGGTAGCATAGTGTGTAAAGATGTCAAATCACTATGCTGTGCACCTGAAACTAATGTAACATTGTGTCAACTATATTTAAATAAAAAAATAAAACATAAAATAAAATATTACACACACCTATATAGAAAGTTGAACTTATATAACAGGCAGTGGAAAGGTAGTTGCTAAAAGGTAGGGCACAGGCAAAATGGAGAGTTATTGATCAGATGGTACAGAATTTGTTATAAGATGAATATGATTTTAGGATTCAACACACAGTGTGATGATTCTAGTTAATAACAATGCATTGTATACTTGAAATTTGCTAAGTGATTAGATCTAAAATGTTCTCACCACACACACACACACACACACACACACACACACACAGACAACTATATGAGGCAATGGATGCATTAATTAATTTGATTGTCATATAACTTTTACAACATAAATGTGAATCAAATAGTAATATTGTATCCGTTAAATATATTGCAACTTTATTTGTCAATTATACCTAAATAAAGCTGAGAAACAATTCAGTTTCTCAGTTGCATTAACCAAATTTCAGCTGATCGATACCTACATATGAATAGTGGCTGCTGTAATAACAGTTCAGATACGGATCATTTCCATAATCACAGAAAGTTTTATTGAACAGTGCTGGTATAGTATAGAAAATTAGATAAATACCAGTTGTGGTTTAAACACTGAATGATTTTTGTTTCATCTATATTTGACCAACTCTTCAATCAAACTTTATTTATTTATTTTATTTTCTTGCCTCCTTCAAGAGGAGTATAACAAAACCCAACTGATGGTTCCTATTAATTAAAGCCTGCATATTTAACACATAGCCTTCTCGTCTAAAGTTGATAGTAAGTTTCAGTCATCTAAGATTTCTGTCCATCAGTGATTGAAAGGCCTCAAGTTATCAGTCGGTAAAAGATGTTAACTGCGTTGACATTTTGCTTCTGTATACCTCTGAGCCTGGCTGCTGAATTCATCAACTTACACACATTTAACATTTGAGCATTACCATAATGCATACTAGTTACTTTAAGAAAGGAGAAAAAAAATACATGGTTAAATCCTTAGTTTGCTTGACTTGACAAATCCAGTTTTAATTTAACAAAATCATATTTCCTAGGTCTCCCATTCAATAACAGTAACAGAAACAGATAAAGATCAGGTCAGTACTTTTCCCCCACTAGTCTGGTTATCAACAATATCCAACAACGTCATCCTGTCATTCTAAAATTGTGAATAAATAATTAAGTTTCTGTTGTGTGGTATTACATTGTGCAAAAATGATGGGTAGATTTTACCAAATTTGGAATAGTTGGAACTGAGGTACAACAAAAGGCCTGCATGAATATTACTTTTGGAGACACCTGCCATATGGATTTTGATGCTTTGAAAAGAGAAAACAAATAGTTGCAAATTGAAATTTAAATCAAAAGCTACAAGTGCAGATGGTTGAAATAGTAAAAAATGTTACTGTCAATTGGACTGCTTTTCACCTGGGAAGTTCTCGGTAGCCGGTTCCTGAGTGAGTACCACTAGAGGCTGGGTTATTTAATAATGTTAAGAGATTTTCCAAGCAAGTCTTATGCCATAGTTACCAAAACTTCCTCTGGCCATAAATAAGGAAATGGGGTATTAGGGTATAGTATTTGGATAAAGACATTTCTAATTGTACTTCTCAAGGATTTGGCCATCAGGATAACGTTGGCCAAAGATGATTCACGAGACTAGGAAGAACCATATTAAGTGACTGCCTACTTGGAGATGATGGTGAGAGAACATCTGTGGGTTAATGTTTAAATTATTTCCCAAATCATCTGATGTTTATTTCCTTGGCAAGCTCTGGGGTATCCAAATAAGCCTTGCTTTCTTACCCTCCACAAAGAGAATTAAACTTCAATTTGTGAGACTTGTCTTAATCTTCTCTTTAAATCATCTAATAAATTTACACATGCAGATGGAGACAAGTTAGGTTCTGGCACTGAAATAAATGGAATATAGTGCTGCTCATGCCTGTCTGAAAAGTAAGAAGAATATTATACCTAGAAAAAGTCTTAGTTTTCTATTTGTATATCAGTCATATGACAAGATGACTTAAAGGGATGTGTCCTAAATCTCATTGGAAGTATAATGCTGATAAAAATGTAAATGCTGACACTTTACAACTGAATGGTAAATGATTAGATAATCTTATTTCCCTTTAGTCTCCTCTGATTTGTAAACTCACAAAGAGTGAGTCAATATGACAGATTCAGGAATCTTAAGCATTATATAAGTTCATGGCTTTTTATTTGAAAACATACAGTGTAATGGAAATAGTCACTTCTGTAGATACTATCTTTTTTTTTTTTTTTTCCCATGGGAGAAAATACGGTTAGGAAAATTAATTTTGCTCCAGTGGAGTAAAAGGTAGATTTTTAAAACTGGAAGTAACTCTTGGGAGCATCCTGTATGTACCCATCGTTTCAGGACATAAAACCAAGATTCATAGAAGTTGAGTAAATTACACAGTATATTAATTAAATAGGAGATCAGTATTTCTGGGACTCGGTCCCACAACTTTATGGTTGCCAGATGCTTTTCATTAGACTTCATTTCTTCTATTTCTGAATTTTCTTACGTTATTTCCTCTAAGAACTTTTCAGTTCCTTAAGTTTTATGTAATATTTCTTCTCATTGACTAGTAGATATGTGAGGGCTACTTTTATTAATCTAAGGGAAGTAATGGGAGTTGGGATCCATGGAAAACCTATTTCCAGCCACACATATCCATTCCACAAATACCCCATAGCAAAAACAGTGAGTTTGATTCATACCTCCTTTCTTTCCTTCCTCCTCTCCCCTCATCTCTTCTTTCTTTTCATGTCTTTTTAATTTCCTCTTTTTCCTTTTCCTCTCTTTTACCTCTTTCCCAACTATTAAATACGAACTAGCATTGTGTTAAGTCCCTAAAACATGAAGAAATCAAGACAAGTTCTCTTTTCCTATGGAGTTAACAGTCTCCTAGAAGTTCTACTGGCAAAGTAACTGTGGATCAAATAGTACTAATATTTTAGCATTTGTTTATTATTTATTCATTATTTATATTATTTTTATTTCAGTTTTACTGAGATATGACTGACATCTAAAATTGTAAGATATTTAAAGTATACATCATGACAATTTGGTATGAGTATCCCCCTCCAGTTTGATATGAGAATTCCCCCCTAGTTAATTAACACATCCATCACCTCACTTTTCTTTTTCTTTTTTTTTCTTTTTTCTTTTTTTTTTTTTTTTGGTGACAACACTTAAGTTCTACTCTCTCAAGAAATTTCAAATAAGCAATACAGTGTTATCAACTACAGCTACCATGCTTTACTCTTGTTCATCTTATAGCTGAGATTTTGTACTGTTTTACCAGCCTTTCCCAATCCCCACCCACCACCCCCTGGCCTTTGGCCATGATTATTTTTCTACTCTTGGTTTCTGTGTATACCAGGCAATATATGTCTTTCTCTGTCTAACTTATTTCACTTAGAGAAATGCCCTCAAAGCCTATCCATGTTGTCACAAATGACAAGATTTCCTTCTTTCTCATGGCTGAATAGTACTCCATTGGGTTTACATACAATATCTTCTTAATCCATTCATCTGTTGATGGCCACTTAAGTTGTTTTCATTTTAAAATGCAGGCACTGAAATTACTGTTCTATTATTTTCTACCTTTCTTAAACAAGTGATATCTCTTCTGTACCTACCAGTTTCATTACATGGAATGAATGTGAAGACTATGACCTCTTCCCATTGTTGTTAACTGATACATCTTGGAATACATGAACTTTGGTAGTTATTTTCATTTCTATAGTTAATTGTTCTTCATGAATAGCTTAAATATCACTTTTATGTATTTGACCATATTAACTAGAGAGTAATCAAGAAGTCCTAGAGTCTAGGGAGCCTTTAGTAGTGCAGAAGTGGGGAAGAAAGCTTTTTATTTTTCTTCATTCCCCACTTTTGTGTTTTTCTCTGCAGAGACTTAGCGAATGGAAACAATATTCTACATAATTGCTGAGGGAAGAAATTTCTATTCATACATCAAAGTAAAATATTTTGAAATTTTTGACAGAGGTGTCACTATGGATAAAAACATGGCCTGTGGCCCACTACCCAGGTGGTCACTACAATCTTTAGGGACACAACTTCTCACCTGTCTCTGTTCTCCAAACCCATTCAATGGAACTGAATAAAGAATCATTCTTTGGGGCGCCTGGGTGGCTCAGTCAGTTGAGCGTCCGACTTTGGCTCAGGTCATGATCTCGCGGTCTGTGAGTTCGAGCCCCGCGTCGGGCTCTGTGCTGACAGCTCGGAGCCTGGAGCCTGCTTGGGATTCTGTGTCTTCCTCTCTCTCTGCTCCTCCCCTGCTCGTGCTCTGTCTCTCTCTCAAAAATAAATACATAAACATTAAAAATAATTAAAAAAAAAAAAAGAATCATTCTTCATTCTTGGAAATGCTGGAGCCAAAATGGGAAAACTTTAAAGTTATATCCACTATGCCAGAAGATTTGAGTTCTGTCAAGTCCAGAAGAACACAACACATTTTGTTGGAGAACAACTTAATGTAGAGGAAAACTAGATTCTGAAATTAGAGTTCACATCCCAGGTCTACCATTTTCTTTCACTATGACCTTGGATAAACTCATTTTGCCTAAGTGTCAAATCACCATCTGAGAAATGAATATCATGTCTTTCTCACAGGATAAGTTTGGGATTAAATGGAAGCATTTACATGTAAATTTCTTAACATAGGACTTAATAGATATTCCATAAAATAGTTCCTCCTGTTGGAGGAACTATTGCCGTCTCTTTTTTTGGACTAAACTTCTACCTTGATACATCCTTGATAAGTCCTAAATGGGTCTTTTCGTAAATTCCTTGGAAGGAATAATTCTGGTTATAATTAAGCACAAAGTGGAGTGGTAAAGGAGGAGAGAGCATAACCATAATGCTGAAGGAAAAAAAAAAAACCATACAAATAACAACAAAGAAAAGGAGGCAATAAGACTCAGGCACAGGAAACATAGTGCCTCTTTTCCCAGTGCTTTGTCAGTCTGATGGAAGAATAGTGTTTCATATGTAAAATGGAGATGTCTGCATTATTATAATCATCCCAATTTTCATTAGCAAACATAGGTGTCCTGTAAGTAGATTCACTGCCAATATAGAGAAATAAAGAAACTGTGTTTTATCATGTGCTATATTAATGGTATACCACCACATTCCTCCTTTTTGACTATATATATAGTCACACACACACACACACACACACACACACACACACACACACCCTCATGATTTTAACACCAAACAAATGAGATTGGGTAGAAGGAAGAATGTATGCCTGTTTTACTAATTTCTGAACATTGTTGTTGAATGTACATTGCAGACTCCTTTCTAGCTTGTTCTGGGCCTTGTCTCAGATCTCCACGGAATTAAATGAGACAGTAATATAAATATTGGTGTTATGATAATTATGAACATGTTTTATCAAAGCAGACATATTTTATAATAAACAAGATACACATTTCTAATCCTGGGAAATTAAAAGTAGTTTCTATTGTTCCATGAACTTGAGGATTTAATTATTAGTTTTAATCTCAAAAGCCTGTTTTAAATGAATTAAAATTCAATTTGGTTCTTCAGCACAGTCTTGCTAACCTCTTTCATCATTTACAATAATTACATGACTCATTGTTTATACTTGGGACTGGTCGGATTTTTTACACTTGATTGCTTACCCCAAACTTAGTTATAGTTGCTGTTTATCCAAAGCATCAAAATTCTATAACTTATAGTTTCTTGCTTATTACTGGCACTGAAGTTCTCTCCTTTTGACAACTGTTTGCATTTAGAAATTCTGAAAGTTACCTAGGCTATGATTATATGTTTTCATTAAATTAGGTAAACTACTTTGCCCCTTTAGATTAGGAAATATATTGTGTTGGACTCTTGATAGCCATGGTCTTCCTCTATTACAATAATAGTTGTTATGAAGTACCAAGCATACCATTATACTATTTGTATGGTGTAGTGTGAGGGGAAGAAAATGAAATCTTAAGGCTGGTGGATTTATGTTTAATTGACAGCTCAACAAGGAGTGGCCTCTTGTTGATTCTACTGGAGACCACTTTGGATACTTCTCTAAGACTGAGTTTCATAATCCATTCAGTGGGGGGAATTGGTGCCCATTCACACTGTTTATATGATTTCATGGTATAATAGCCTCCAAAATAAAAATTATTTGATCTCCTATCACAAAAATAGGCAGTACAGTTTATCTGTACTCTAAGAGGTACTATTCATTGGAAGACATAATTGACAAATGAATATTATAAGTACAATTTAAAGCTGAAACTAGATTCTACTGTTCTTTGCTCATGTGCCTCCTTCTCAGCCAGACCTTCTTGACAAACTACAGTAGCCTCTTTGATATTCCCCATACCAGTCTTCATTTTTGTATCATCACTTAAACCATCGGGAATTATGTCACATATTTGCTTTATAATTCTTTCCTCACCCAAATATAAAGTCCTTGAGGGCAAAGAGTATATAATTTTTCCATCACTATGTTCAGTGCCTACTGGTACTGGATATATTGTAGGGGCTCAATAAATTTTGAGGGGTAAACGAATTCATAGCTAAATATCTAACATACAAATCACTGTGTTTGGTGTCATGGGAGTTTTAAATATGATTATTTAAATTATATATATAAATATTTAACCTAGAACTAAGTGTAGGTACTAATCCAGTTGGCAGGAAAGAAGTTCAACATACAAAGAAAATAATATATGTACAGCTCACCACTATACTTAAGGCTCAAAGATTGATAGATAGAGCTTAAGACACAGGAGGGAGCACAGAATAGGAAGGTGTATTTAGCCATCATGGAACCATCTACTACAGTTTATTTTTGTGATGGTGAAAGATATCAGGGTGCTACTACAGAAATATAGGCTTGTGTTTCTCCAGTGTTGCTCTGCAGACTATCAAGGGTGGAGTTAGTGAATATAGTCTCTATGAGAATGCTTCAAAGTGTGTTTTCATTTGTATTATATCAAAATTAACACGTCTATTCTAAGTTATCTGTTTGACTCTATTATAACCCAAGTGTTTTTACATGATTTCAGTGGCTGAAATTTTATTGGCATTTATGGTAACATAGATATCCAACTCTAGTATCTTAATGTTGTAGATGAATGAGTAAACAACAGTGGTGCTAATGTGTAAATAATGCATAGTAACCAAAGGAAGTTTCAGGCAAGTTTCTATAGAGAAATTAGAGGAATACAAGGTTGGTGGGGGGTGCTTACAAATTCAAGAGAATTTATACTATGGCAGCTAATTCATATTTTCATCTCATGATGAGAATGTTTTAGCAGTGTATTGTCATTTCACATACTATATTAACATCATTGTTAAAGTTCTGTTTTGCACTTTAGTTTGTATTCATTTGCAAATGTATTTTGGTTTTTGATTGTACAGCTATCCACAGAGATATTTTACAACTAGGTTTGGATATGTTTAAGTTATAGTTAAGTTACAATATGAAAATATATTTGGGGGTCAACACTAGGTGTATGTAACATTTTTACATTAGAAAATTTGTACATTTGTGCATACCATTTGAGAAGTAATGGCAGGCAACTCTAATTTGGTCCTTTCTTGCTTTCTTCTATGACAATTCTTCAGTGCCTACATGTTGATGATGAAAACCCTATTAGTGGCAGTAGGAAAAGAAATGGTAAAAAGAACTAGTCACACATTGGAGGAGTCTTGGTTGCTTGGCCTGGAATGATTTCCAGTTCTAGACATTGTGGGAATGACCAGACCATTTTCCAAAATATGGAAATGCCACTTGGGAGAGTTTAATTAGTTCCTCTGCTTGGTGCATGCTGAGTGTGAAACCCAGTATATTTCATGGTGGAGTTTTATAGATCTAGGACTCAAACAAAACAAAACAAAACAAAACAAAACAAACAAAAAGGAATTACGATTTAAGAAGAGAGGGTTTAAGGGACATTTGTGAAGAGAAGACAGTTGAGGTCATGACAATAGATAAATCTGCCAAAAAGAGCCAAAGGCAGAACTTTGATGAAAATTGCATTTAGGACTGTGAATGAGAAAAAAAGAAATCAGATTACCAGACATTTCTTATTCAGGATTTTTATCCGTTCTAGGAATTTTTTAAATGTTATTTTTAAATTTTTCTATATACAATGTTATTTTTTTAAATACAAAATCAAACCTGTTTACCTAGAGGAAAGCAGGGAGAAGAATTGAATGTTATAGGGAGTGGCATTTGAAATGGGAAGGAAATAATGTAGTAAGAGAAAGAGAAACAGAGAACATACAAAGGACATATTTACCATATACATTGGTCCTAGGTCAGCCTTTACTTTCCTTGGAGATCTTTTCTTTTTTCTGTAGGATATAAAAAATATGTATATTACCAGGTTGCTATGAAGATCAAATGTAATGTTACATATCAAAATGCTCTGGAAAACTGTTATTACTGTAGAAATGTTTATTACAATTTTCTCTGGGCAAGCTTCTTAAAAGTGATACATTACCATGCAAACATTTTTTTCATGTTTCATTATTTTTATTTATATTTCTATTTTTACCATCTAATTATTTTTCAACATTTAATATTCATGAACGTAAAGAATATTCTATATCATCTGCTTTTATTATATAGATTGCACAATGTGAATTACACAGCATGATGAAGCCATTAACTTCATTACTAGCAAAATGGCTCAGGTTTGAAATATAGATGATTTGCAAGTGGTAGGAGAAAGAACAGTAAAGGTAAATTGCTTCTCCTTGCCATCTTTAAAGATCTAACTCGTACTTTCTAGAAAGCTTAAAGAATTAAATAATTACTTTGAATTTTTAGAGCCAAGATGAACAATTCCATCAATACGGTAGGATTATGTAAGAATTTGACATGTACTGCATATAAATACAAAAGTACAGTGGATATAGCCTTACTGGAAAAATAGCTAACTTTTGGGACAGTGGTAAAAATTGGTGCACAATTACAAGAATATGTATCTTATTTTTAGAAGACCATCTAAATTTCTTTTTTAAGTTTTACAGTTTTCTACTCCCACCCCAAAAGCCACGTGTAGATTTGTCTCTAAAACTCTCAGCAGGCATCAGTCTGAAAGATAAATTGAGTAATGAACTAAAATATAGGAATACAGCATTACTGTAGAGTCAGAGTGGTGTTTTCAAGATGTGTATGATACATGAATAAAACTTTGTTTTTTTTAGAAAACAAACATATAAATAAGAAACACAAGACTATTTGGTATTTAGCTATAAATTCTAACGTTGTGAAACATTATGTTCTTATGCTAACGCGAAAAGGATGGTTAAGTACTGCACATTGCAAGTGAGAGAAATGTACAAAAAGAAGAAAAGGATCTCACACAAAACACCTGCCAACTTCCCTTTGCCATATCATGTTTTAGAAGTAATATTTGTACTGAAAATATATCTTTTAAATATTCCTCTGCAAGTTTTGTGTTCCCCAACCCTCTACATAATTTATAAACTATCTTGGCAACCATTTGAGGATCTAATTTTGCATTTCCATTTCTAAATTATTAATATTTTCATGTTTAAGAGGAAACCAAAAGATAATTCTATTTCCTGTGATATTTATATTAAATATGAATATGCTGACTTATTTGTGGCCCTGGAATGCTAAGGCTTTAGCACAATGTCTTTTGTGATCCCCAATATTTTCAAGAGGTTGAAATGTGAGGAGGAAGAGAATGATGCCCAGGTTGCTAGTTCTTACCTGACTCGAGGATGTAGTGCAACAAATTCCAAAGAATAATGGTGAGCAACAACAACAAATTGAAAGACAACACAACATGGTAGACCCTAGGAATATTTAAAAGAAAACAAATATATTAGGGGAAAAAGACAATTTATTTCAGGAAGAGTCTTCTTTTTTTTTTCTTTTTTTGTCTTATATAGTAAGTTCAAAGTTATTAGAAGAGTTTGTAAAGCAAAAAAGCAAAACTTAAATGTACCAAATGGATTAAATTAACCCTAGGGAGGAGAAAAGAGAAGGTAATCAGTCTTTGAATGACTGATTGCTGTGTTAGAAATCATTCCAGGGGCTTTCTGTGATACTCTCTCTTCCCCTATGTTGCGTTAATCTATCTATCCTCTTGTTTGCCTCTGACCACCACTCTGTTGTTTTTTTTCCCTCTTCCTCCTATCTTATTGTTTTAATAGTAATAATTGTCTTCATTTCTTATAGTTATGTCATCCTGAGAAAATTTCTTAATCTCTTATAGCATCAGATTTCTCATTCATAAGGGGAGATCATAAACTATAGCATGGACTTGTTGGTATTAGTATGCAAAACACACAGTACAGTGCCTGATACATTTCCTCGTGTATGATTTAGTATGTGTTGGGAAACTGGTGTGTGTTTACTATTATTATTAATGTTATTATTATTGGACAGTTCATCAAGACAACATCCAAATTAAATTTAACAGCAATATTCCCTGTCGGTAAGTTCTCTGAGGAAGAAAAGGAGATTTTTTAATTTATCCTTAATTTTCTGTCTTTGGCTGTGTCTGTTTCAATATTTGTATGTGACTTTGTATCTATATTTGGATCTATCTTTATATATCTGAATTGGTATCAGCATGAATTCATTCATTCAACCAGCATTTACTAATCATTGAAAATGATTGAAGATGCAAATGGGAAGTAGTTTGTAACCTTAAGGTATTTTCAATATAGAAAGAAGAAATATATAAATAAGTAGATTCCATACGTTATGGAAATTTGTAAGGTAAAAATCTATAGAAATTACACTGGTGAAGAATAACAACAAACAATTATCAATTTTACAGGAGAGTAAAAATAAATGACAATTAGGAAAAGCTATCCAAAGATTCTGACTGAGTAAAATTTGGGCCATCAAAATATGATGCACTTTTTTCTTCTGGTTATCCTAAAGAAAAGATAATATGAAATGGTAAAAGTATAGCCAAAATTAGAGGAATAGTTTGAATTAAGTTACCTCCTTGGGTCATTTCTAACTAAATTTCACAATTAGATGTAAAAACGAAGCCTTGCTCAAAAATTCCAGCAATATTTATTTTACTTTAAGTATTGCTGTGGGCTAGATATTGTGGAAATACAAATACAGAAAAGTAACATGGATTTTTATTCAGAGGTCTCAAGTATAGTATGGAAGATTTATGGACAATAATTTAGTTTTACATTTAATAATATAGATGGTACAAAATGGGAAATGATTTATTTTCCCCTGGGGTAGGGAAGCGGTTTGAGTAACACTTAAGGTAGACTGTAAATATACATAGTAGCAGGCGAAGGGTATCCTCCTGTGAAAGAGTGCAAAGAAGACCAGTGCCCTGTAATTATGAATTAGGCAGAGTCTTGCTAGTCTGTGAAGGCCTTACATAATGTCAAATAACTTGAACTTTACTTGGTAGGAAAAAAGACTTACATGAAGTTATATTCTGTTTTTAAAGTCTGGAGTTGACTTGCATTTTCTAAAATGGGGATAGAAGAAGGTAGAGGAAAGAAAACTAGTTAGAAATTTACTGCAATTTTCCGATTGAATAACAATAAGGCTTGAGATAATATTGTGGGGATGGAAGGGGAAGAAATAACTGGATATGGAAGCTGAGAATGAAGGAACAATGAAGGTTGGCTTTCGTATTCGTAATATATGATCAGGCAGGGACTATTGCAAGAAGAAGCAATTTAGGGTAGAAAAATTGCTCTAGTTGAGCAATGGCTATTATATAACATACACTGTAGTGGGTACTTTACATATAGCTTGTAAGACAGAACCACAAATAATCTAGAAATGTAGAGAATAATTTTTCCATTTAACAATTAAGAAAACTGTAGTCCAGTCCATACAACTAACAGGGACTCATACCCAAGATGCTAAGCAAATTTAAACAGCGTTGATTAAAAACAAACAAACTTGAACAGATGACAAGCTTTGCAAAAACTAACTGGAGATCATTGAAATGGGGAACGAAATCTGATTTTCATCACGAACCTCAAGATATCCCCAAGTCTGCATTACGGGAGCTACTGTGAAAGAAGTAAAATCCATTTTGTAAGAAGATATTCTGTCTATTTTTTTTTTAAAGTTTACTTACCTATTTTGACAGAGAAGGAGAAAAAGTGTGACAGGGGCAGAGAAAGAGGGTGAGAGCGAATCCCAAGCAGGCTCCGTGCTGTTAGTGCAGAGCCTGACACAGGACTCAATCTCACAAACCATGAGACCATGGCCTGAGCCAAAATCAAGAGTTAGATGCTTAACCCACTGAACTACCCAGGCACCTAAGAAGATATACTCTCTATTCTAATTTGTATCACCTTCCCCTTTTTTACAGTGTTTTGTATACTCTGGGTTTTCACATTTAAAAATTATTTAAAAAAGAAATTTCAATTGCATTCATGACAATTCGTGAGATAAAGGATCTTCCAGTGTTAATTAATCTTGGAAGCAAAAACTACTACTATAATAATCATACTTTATAACACAAATTAAAATCAGTTTAAATAAAACAAGATGCCAATATCAATAGCATGAAATACCCAGGTGTCTTAACTGAAGGTGCTATATAGCACCTTTTGTTCAGTGAGGAAAGGGCTAAAGATTTTGTGTTCAGATTTGAGAAGAGTGATCTATTGGTTGCTTTTAAACACTTTGATGGTTGCTAGGTGAAATATGTTTAATGGTCGTTCTCCATATCTGAGGAAACACAAATACAAAAGAATAAACGGGCTTCCTACTGTCTAGAATACTTTGACAAACTCTTGCCTTAGTGCTGGATCAGATGATACCTTTGAGATCCCTTCCAGCAATACTTTGAAACTCAGACTATGGAATTGCCAGAATAAAATTATTTCATTTTTGAGCAGCAATTTGTGCACTTTATATAAATGGAAGATTTTTGGATAGGCTATACTTTTCTTTTGCCAATAGCTAAGAAGCTTTGGTATATATTTGTAAACACATCAAATGTAATTCAAGAAGGTTGCATAAAATGAAAAACATTTATCACGAGAAGACATTTTTTTTTATGTGTGGTATTTGCTTCTACATAGTTTAAGCAAATTCACTTTTGGATATGAGAAAGGGAAGCACTTAAGGTAATTGTTATTGCATCTATATAGCACCTTCAGTTAAGACACCTGGGTATTTCATGCTATTGATATTGGCATCTTGTTTTGTTTAAACTGATTTTAATTTGTGTTATAAAGTATGATTATTATAGTAGTAGTTTTTGCTTCCAAGATTAATTAACACTGGAAGATCCTTTATCTCACGAATTGTCATGAATGCAATTGTCATGAATGCAAATTCTTTCTCTGTTTTCTTTAGTTATCAACTCAGCAAGTACTTATGGAGTATTCTATGCCAAGAACTGATATTGCAAATGAATGTATTTTTAAACCAAAACATCAGATATTTGGGTGTGGGAGGAGGGGGGAATCACCTGCTTCTTGATATCCATGTGATTTTTGCTTTAACCTATTCAGTACTATGGTGAAGGTAAATCTTAAACTTCCAACAATCTTCGCCAGTGCCAACTGGTGGATGGGGGTGGTGGCATAGGTTTATTCTTGGAATGTTCCTTTAGTTCCAAATCACAAAATATCTAATATGAAGTAAGCTTTCTTTTAAAATTGGCATTACTGGAAGTCACTTATACCAAGCAGACATGAGGGTAGCAGATTTTGTTGGAAATTTTGGGGATCACAATGCCTTTGCCCTCGTATTTCTTCCCACTCACCTCTGCTACAATCTCATTCTAGGATTGTACTCAAGTATGCCCAATCCTTTTAATTCTGTTACACCAGCAGGTCATGGCTCTTCAATTTCATTTTCCAAATTTGGACATCTTACCCCATCCAGGCACTAAACGCTTACTGTTCTTAGAAGGCAATTTTGTTTATAAACTGCAGAAACAAGAAAATCAGTTAAACCTCTTTCTATCAAAATTAAAATTCTTAATGAATTGCTATAGTTCAATGGTCATTGCAAGCTTTGAATGGCTGCCTCATATTTAAAACCAATTCTCTGTTTATACAAACCTGTCAAATAGAGGTCACCTATTGGTCACCCCTTACTTTCTCCCTGATACCTCCACCTACTTTTGCCTTTTCAATTAAGGAAAACAAATAAACAAACAAAAAAAGAAACAAAACTTAGGTCATCTTTTTCTTCCTCTACAGAATTAGAATTTATACTTCATTTGCTATATTATTTATCACATTACTCATGTTTATATAAATTGATGTATGTCCTTCTTGAGCAGATTGGTCCTCCCTAGAAATTACAAAAGCTAGGCCCATTTTTTTAAGCTCTTTTTTCCTAAGTAAAAAAAAAAATGAGACATATTTCAATAAAGATGAAAACATGTCTGAACAATATTTTTTAAAATTGTTATCAAGAAGGAAAAATTAGTCACATAACATTGTTTACAATTCATTTTATTTATATACAATTCATTTCTAGTTGGTTTTCTTTCCAGATTTTTTCACTGTTAGATATTTGTGTTTTCAATTTTCCTACTTATTATATCATTGCATCCATAATGTTAGAAACTAAGGATAAAGGGAATATTTTAGTTAACATTCCAAATGATGGACGATGGATTAGTTTATCTTTCCTGCAAATTGAACTTCAACAGATGTGTAATGCAGGTGTAGGTCATCAACACTTCATGATATACCTGCTTTTAATTTTCATGTAATGCCTTGATTGCTTATGAGTTAGTCATGTGTGATGTTAGAAATAATTTGAAATGCTGCCTAATCAGTTGTTAATTAAGAATAAATCATCACATTTTAAAGAGATGATAAAATACCCTTTTCTGATGAAATGTCAGTTGCTTTTTTTTTTTTTTTTTTTTTGCTTTTGTTATACAAAATTGAGCTTTGAGATTTGGATGATGTGAGATTACCAACCACAATTATGACGATGTTCTGATTTAACATTTCCCTCCTGTTTGTGAGAGAGCAGGAACTTGTTGATGTATTATAAAAATATTGGGGCGCCTGGGTGGCGCAGTCGGTTAAGCGTCCGACTTCAGCCAGGTCACGATCTCGCGGTCCGTGAGTTCGAGCCCCGCGTCGGGCTCTGGGCTGATGGCTCAGAGCCTGGAGCCTGTTTCCGATTCTGTGTCTCCCTCTCTCTCTCTGCCCCTCCCCTGTTCATGCTCTGTCTCTCTCTGTCCCAAAAATAAATAAACGTTGAAAAAAAAATTAAAAAAAAATATATAAGTGCTTCCTCAATGTTTATATGATGAATATAAGTTGTGATTGATATTTGGAAATTAGTTCACAGAAGGATTTACATGAATGTAACATAATTGCATTTCTTTTTGTCCCAATTGATTTTATTGCTATGTTTAATGATTTGTTTTATACTTTGCAGGGTAATGAATTTCATTTCCTTGTATTATCCTATAAATAACCTGGCAATTGTTAAATTAGTATTATAATATTACCTGCCTTAACTCTTGCAAACATGTACTATTCCGTGCATTTAAGAACTGGAATATATATCTGTCTCAAGCCAGGCCAGATACAACATAATGTGTATATCTGCAAATGTACATATTTACATATGTGTGTGTGTGTGTGTGTGTGTGTGTGTATCTGAAATGTTTTCTCAGAAATGTTCTTTTTTACTGTGTTCTGTCTTAAACTTGTGTACTTACATGATTGGAGATATCATTTTATATTAACTTCCTCATTAATTTTTACCAATTCATTAGACAAGGGCATAACTCCAATTGATTTTTTTAAATGAGGCAAAAACTTCAGTGTAAATATGAAGCCTGTTGGCACTCTTAACTGGTGGGTTCATACTGTATAGTTTGTATTGATAATTAGCATTAAGTCAGATTTTTTTTCTTTTTGGCCTTGGTAACTAAACTGACACTTTGCAATGTGCATGTACATGTTAAATTTTTGTTTAATAGCAAAGAAAGTAATACTTTTTTCTGTGAAGTACTTGAAAACATATAAAACATTTATCTGTGTGACTTGACAAAACACTAACCTAAACAGAACAGGCACAATTGAAATTCAGCATTAACAATTAAAGTGCTTTTCATTATCTTTCATGTGGCATGATCCTTCATAATTATCATTTCTTGGTAAGTGGTGGTGATAGTCAGATTTTCAAAAACATACTGTTTGCAGGGTATTTACAATCCACATGTTCCAGGTATTTCAAGGTATGATCCTCCTCACCGTTTATAGTCCTTAATACTAGGATTTGAGGGAGTGAAATGCTTGGTAGAATGTATATATTTTAAATCTATGAATTTATTTGTTCATTTTAATTATTCTTTGGATGAAAACTAACAATCACCAGAAATATCAATATTGATATAATAAAAAAGCATATTTTAATGCATATTATATCTCTGGGAAGCAGCATACAATTATTATTTTTCTTTTTTTTCTTGTTTTCACTATTTATACAGCCTTTACTAGAACACCTCTATATTACCTAAACTAGAATTAATAAGTTCATCCAGTTATTAAACAAATATTTATTTCTCATTATATGGCAATAGTATGTTCATCATTTACTCTGACCTCATTTTTTAAAAATTGTACCTACAATGGCTTTCTTTTCTGTAAAAAAAATTAAAAATCATATCTTCCAGTTTTCTTTTGATATTTTAATTTTCATATTTTTATTAAAATATTTGATGCATTTATAATTTAGTTTTGTGTGGGTTAGCTTTTTTTTTTTAATTAACAACTAGCTCAGTAGTAGAACCAACATGCTGTATGGAATAATTTTTATTTTCCCAAATGATCTAAAATACCTCCTTTATTGTATACTAAATTTCCACACGCGTATGTGAGCATCTTCTCACTTCTAATCCACTGACCTATTTATTATTTTCTTCACTGCTAAAATTGTTTATTTGTTTATTTTTATGTTTATATGTATGCTGTATATATATATATAGTACTGTATATATGTATATATGTACTGTATATATGTATATACATATATACTGTATATGTACTGTATATATGTATATACATATATACATACATATGTATGCTGTATATATATATATATATACAGCTATATGTGTATATATAATTTTTGCTATTAAAATAAATTTTAAATTTAAAAATCAATTTAAAAATCCCCCTATCAAATAAATGTTGAATATATATTTGAAGAATATTCATTTCAAGGGATGCCAAGTCAATAACTTCTCAAGCCTCAGGATGCAAACATAGGTATTTTATAATTAACAAAAGATTAACTTTTTGTTATAAGAAACCATCTAATAAAAATATCATGGTTTTATTACAGTTTGAAACTGAATTCAATGGAAATCAGGCATATTGACACTCTGTCTCTTTAATTACAATAATTATCTTTTCTGGGACCCTGTTTTAAAAGGTTAATTTATCAATTTTTGTCTGGTTCAAGGGAGGTGAAAATGAGAATTTGGGGGGCATCCCCACTTGATAGATTGTGGCTAATCCCTCAAGTATGTTTGGATTTTAGGGCCATTTTTTTTATAGTGAATTTTGCTGTATGAAATTCAGAAAAATCAACCCAAGTTACCAGTGCACACTCTCTTAGTGGGAATTGTTAGTTAGGAAAGTCTAGTGTATTTTAGATTTTGTTTACAGGGACATGTGACTTTCCATATATGTATGTCTACCTGGCAATAGCTAGGCTGACCTTGCTGATGTGGTAAAAGGTACTTAGGTAAATTCAAATTCCTTATTGTTATTCTTTGGAACTTCATTGGAAAACTAAAACAGTAACAGACTACTCTCTAATTTGGAACTGTTATACTGCCTTTAAAGATATCTAAGTAAGGTACTCAAATGCCCATCTGATGTTTTCACTGCTTTACTTAATATGCATATTTCCTGGGAGATCTAACTGTATTCACACATCGCTAATGCGTTGCATTTCAAGCTGTGTTTTCATTTCTCAAACTGGCAAATTTTCACACAGCTATCTATTTTTTTTTTATTCAGAGGAATAGCTATAGAATAAAGCCTAATATGAATATTCCTGAACACAATTTAAGTATGTGGCAGAAAAGAAAATAACATTTGTGAAACATCTGCAAACTAAATTTGGAAAAAGGGGGAGATATGTTGTATATAACTAGAGGAGGTGATATCACTAAGGTGACCAACCTTCTCATTCCTGCCAAATGTAATATTATCAATTTATTATTCATATATTCCTTTGGGAGCAGAACTTTCACATCTTTTTTTTTTTTTTATCTTTTAAACATTTGCATAATGAATATATGCTAGTGATTTTCATGCTTTTTTATCCACCTATGTGAAGCCTGAAAACAACTGTAGCAAGGGAATTCAAGTCAACCTGTTAATCAAAATTCATTGTTGAGGGCTTCCAGATTCTTTCTACTAACCTCTCACTCCTTGTGAAGGGATTTTATTGTAAGTAGTTAATATTTTATGGGAATGCTGTCAGCTTCTTACAGAGCCCAAAGGAGTTATATATTTTTCTGACATATGATCATAATTCTCATCAGTATGTTTAATGTCAGCATTGGTAGGATTCCTTTGATTTTTAAGGAGAAAAAAAATAAAGAATTCCAAACTCGTCAAGTAAGAATAACTGTGCATGCTTCAGGAAATTCTTATTACTCTGGGCGAATGCTTGGGGACCAGAGGGACAGAAAGGCAATGGATAGCTCTTAGTGGTTTGCTGGTTAATTCTTTTTTCCTCTGCCTATTAAACTGTTCCTGGAGTGAGGATTTTGAGGATTGTTTTTGCACATACTCACATACATAATTTATTGTAGGGCGAAACACACACAGATACACACACAAAATAGTATAGGGTATTATATTACCTGAAATTCGATCATAATTTAAAAGTAAAATGAGAGTTTTGTTAAAAAAAAATTGACAAGGGGCGCCTGGGTCGCTCAAGTCGGTTAAGCATCTGACTCTTGATTTTGGCTCAGGTCATGATATTACTGTCTGTGGGATCCAGCCCTGTGTTGTGCTCTGTGCTAAGCAGCGCAGAGCCTGCTTAGGATTCTCTCTCACCCTCTCTCTCTATCTCTCTGCCCCCCATTCTTTCTCTCTCTCTCTCTCAAATAAGTAAATGAACATTTTAAAAATAGCAACAACAAAAACCTATTGACAAGATATTAAAAAAATGGAGCAAATCTGAAATGTTTAAGGTTATGGATGATGAATGCTTCTATAATTATTGTATAAAAATAAAATCTCTCCAGAACACTATCCATGTCACAAAAGACAAGACCAGAGAAGAGTCTTGGATTTTTTTTTCCACTCAGACTGGGTTTTTAATTCAAACAGGTTCTAATCAATTTGTTTTGCTAAGTACCATTTTTTTCTCATTCTTCTTACCCAGAACCATGAAAATGATCTGTACTGGCAAAGAGATAGTTGGCTTGATAATTAACCTTTGCAAAGAAAACAAAACAAAACAAAAAAACAAACAAACAAAAAAAACAGCAACTGGTTTAAAAGTGAAAAATTATTCAATTTATGAATTATCCAGTTTGGGACTAAGTAAACTCAGGAGCTAAGCATATACTAAATACTTGATCCATTGATGGATTTTGCTGTTGGGAATACATTTACCTAGTTCATCTTTGGGAAAGGTGTTATCTTTTGTTTTCTTCTAAAAAACATGTAAAACCTTCACTTACACTAAAAGAACTCCATCAAAAGTGGATTACTGGCCATCCTTTGACTATGATTTCTTAGAATCAGAGGTTTAAAGACATTTTTTTTTGTAATTGGTATGTGCTTTCCGGATAGAATTTTAAAAATATTAAGATCTGACTACAAAGTTTTGATGTGGCTATGTAATCATTAAATTTGACTTTCTAATGAAAAGTAGGAAGTTTACAGTATATTAATTCTGTTCTATATAGAGCCTTTATATATTTTGTTTTAATTGCTTACAGTCATATTTAGCACATTCCCTAAGTTTGGCCCAGCAATTTTATTTTTTCATGTAAAATCCTATTTCCTTTTGTCACTTGATAACATGTTCCATAGTGATTATTGTGAGATGTTTTAAATTATGAGCATGTATTTCCTTAGAAAGGTATTAGAAGGCAGTAGGAATGAAATGAAGAAAGCTCCAATGTAAAACATCTAGAACTAGTTTCTCCCTTCCTTCCTTCCTTCCTTCCTTCCTTCCTTCCTTCCTTCCTTCCTTCCTTCCCTTCTTTTCCTTCCTCCCTTTCCCTCTTTTCCTTCCTCCCTTTCTCTCCCTCCCTCCCTCTCTCTCCTTCTCTCTCTCTTTCTCTTCCTTCCTTTTCTCCCTTTCTCCCTTTCTCCCTTTCTTTCTTTCTTGCTTTCTTGCTTTCTTGCTTTCTTTCTTCCTGACTTTATATTTAGGTAATCTCTACACCCAACGTGGGGCTCCAACTTACAACCAAGATCAAGAGTCACATGTTCTATGTACTCAGCCAGCCAGGTGACACTGGAACGAGTTTCTAATTAAAAAAAAAAATCCTCGGAATTTGGGAATAGTATACTTCTTTGACATGTTTAAGATCTGCTAAGCCAAAGCAAACACCATAATGAAAGATGTAAAAAACTAGTAATAATTTGATTATGCTCAACAAGAACAAAAAAAAATACTATCACAATTAATATTCTGACAAAACAAGGCAATGAAATGATTAAGAGACAAAATTTTCATTATTTGTAGACAATGTGATTATACACCAAGAAAACTCAAGAGAATTTGCTGAAAAACTTTTAGACTTAATGAGAAAATTTAGTTAAGTGTTAGATACAAGACATTGTAAGCCTGAGTAATTAAAACAGTTGATATTAGCACAAAAATGGACAGTTCGATAGTAGACTAGCCCCCATAATCATGTTTTATAGTATGCTAATTTTTTTATTACTGTGCATTAAACATTAATAAAACAAAATGAAGAAACCAAAGTATTTATTTTAATTACTCTTTTTAGCACCTATGGCATACAAAACTTCTTTTATTATAGTCCTTTTTCAGTCATATTTACTGAGCCCTTACTATGTGTCACATACTCCCCTAGGCATCTAGATGGCATCAGTAAAGATAATTGGCAAAAGCCCATGTCCTTAGAGATTTCACCGTCTACTCAGGCAAAACCCTTTGGTTATTTAATTCTGTTTTATTGTTTCCTCTTGTTTTCATATCCTGATCACATTGCCCTCCCTGCATGGATGTCCATTCTAATTTCTACACTATATATTCTCTTAATATACCATAAATTGTTAATGTATTTGTATGTGTCTTCTTGAAACTGTATAGTGTTCATGTGGGCACATTTATTTTTTAATGTACCCGAATGGTATTGTTATAAACTTAACTCTCCGAGAGACAGAAATAACTTAGAAGTTTAATAGTTTCAAAAACTTAGAATTTTTTATTCTGCATTTTATTTTTTAGATCTATCATTTGACCGTGTTTCTCCTGGATGTAATTCCATCATATGCGTATGCATACACCACATATAATTTATAGTTTTCCCAAGTGATGAACACCAGAGTTGAATCCAACACATTCTGAAATAAACATTTGTTATCATGAATTATGAATAGCTTTTATATTTGGCATGGCCAGGCAGTATTAGGTTCACCTGAGACATCTGTGGCTCATGCCTGTGTCCCAGCATGATATTGAATCTCCCTTTATGCTCCTCCAGTGTTCTCCAAGACACCTGTCTGGGTGTGCATACCCAGTGTTAGAATTGCTTAATACAAGATATATGTGAAAAATACTATTCTTCAGAATACCTTTACCAGTTTTTTTTGTTTATTTTATTTTTGAGAGAGAGAACATGTGTATGCACATGCATGTGGGGGAGGGGCAGAGAGAGAGGGAGACAGAGGATCCAAAGCAGGCTCTGCACTGGCAACAGAGAGCATGACACAGGGCTCAAACTCAGGAACCACAAGATCATGACCTAAACTGAAATCTGACACTGAACCAACTGAGCCATCCAGGCATCCCTGTGAGTTTTTATTCCATCCAGTTTATCATGGCTTTCCGTTTTCCCAATCCTCACAAATAATTGATATTTGTCATTTGTTTTTTGATAGAAATAATCCATAGGCATTAAAATTGCAATTTTTTTTTCTTACTAGTGAGGTACATCATCTCTCTATATTTTTCTTGTCCCATTTTAGCTTCTTCTTTTATGAATCATTCATATTTTTTGCTCATTCCATATTGACATGGTCTTTATTTTGCTAATTTGAAGGATTCTGTATGTATTAAAGACATACATCATTCCCTTTTTAGATTTAGAAAAGTGCAAAATAGCTTTCCTAGTTTGTTTCTGTAATCTTCACACTAAAATCCTTAATTACACTCAGATATATTAATTACTTCCTTTAATTAACACAAAAGCATTCTCATATGTAAAAAAATTAAATTTTTTTTTTTTTTTTTTTTTTTTTTTTTGAGAGGAGAGACAGTGCGAACGAGGGAGAGGCAGTGAGAGGGAGACAGAATCCGAAGCAGGCTCCAGTCTCCGAGCTGTCAGCACAGAGCCCATTGCTGGGCTCGAATCCATGAACCATGAGATCATGACCAGAGCCTAAGTAGGACCCTTAACCAACTGAAACACCCAGGCTGCCACCGCCCCCCTCATGTTTTAAGCTTTAGTAACTTCACATTTGGGTGAGGATTTGGAGCTGCTTCTTAAACATGGTGTTAGAGAATTTTCCATGCATTGAGTCATTTTCTACCACACATCTTTTACTAGTTTAATACTTAAAAAATAATCCATTCCAGTTTTTAATACCATCTCTACCTCAAGTTGCCTTATGCATACAAATATGTTTCAGGGCTTTCTATTTTGTTTCATTACATTATATGGTTTTCTGCATCTGCCCTACACTCTTTTTGTGACTTAGTGATCTAATATCTGGTAGGGAAAAGTTGATAATTTTTGTCATTTTCAAAAGTAGTTTTAGCTATCTATAGACCTGTTTGCTTCCATAATTTTTTTTTGGTTCTTTTTTGTTGTTGTTAAATCAATTTTCAAGTTTCAAAAAATATGTGGGATTATGAGTAGACTTGATTTGGATTTATAAATTGCTTTCATGAGAATTCACTTTTTTTCATAGTATTTAGTCATATCACTCATAAAAGGTATATCTTTATACTTACTCAGCACTATTTAAAAGTTTATTTATGATGGCCTTGTGCATTTATTGTTAGGTTAATTCCTAGATAGTATATATTTTGTTGTTATGGTAAACGGAATCTTACTTTCTAGTAACTGTTGTAATTGGCTTCAGCTGTAATAATCTCACAAAATTGCCGACTTCACTTATAAATTATGATAGTTTTTAAAATGCATTCCCTTAGGGCTTTTTATGTAAATGATCATATAATTTGCAAAAATAAAACAAAATACAACCACAAACCATCAGACTTCTTTCTATTTCATGTTTATACTTCTTTCTTTTTGTGTCTTATTAGGTTACCTACAATCTTGGGTAGCACATGAACATTAATGGTGATTGGAAGCATCCTTATGGTATCTTAAACTTCAAGAAATATATTAAAATTTTATTCTTCAAGTATGGGATTTGTGATAGAATTTTATAAGTAACATTGTCTAGTTAAGAGAAATGCTATTTTTAGATTTCAAAAAGTTTTTATTTTTGTTGTGAAAAGATATTGTACACTATTGACTACTTTTTATGCCATTCTAGGTGATAATGTAATTGTGTTGTCCTTTAGTTCATTAACACAAATGATTGCATTAATGGATTTTCTGACATTAAATAACTAACTCTTGAAGTGAATTCTAATAATCTATTATTTTTAATATTCTGTTGGATTACTTTAATTATTATTACATTTAAGATCTTTATTGCTCTTGTCCTAAGTGAAATATACTGTAATTTACTTTTCTTGTACAGTCTTTACCTTGTTTGATTCAAGGAAACATAGACTTTTCCTTTTCTTTTTTTAAGAAAAATTTATGTAATTTAGAGATAACTTGTTCCAAAAATGCTAGTAAAAAAATATCTATAAAACTGTGGAAATGATGTGAGAAATCTGGGTAGAGACTTGATTGTCATTTCAAATTATTTTGTGATTAATGGTTTATGTGCATTATCTAATTTTTTGTAACTTATCACATATTTTCCTAGAAACTTACTGTTTTTAGCTAGGTTTTTAACTGTAATAATGCACAGTTTACTTTATTCTTTCATAAATATTTTATATGTTATTCTTTCATAAAATAAGTTTTTAGCAACATCTATAGCTATTTCTTATTTTTCTCTCTGTATTCTTTGGCCTACTAATCTTTTTCTTTTCTTTTTTGTCAGTTTTGGCAGGAATTTCTCTTTGCTAAGCTCGTAGTTTTGTTTATTATTCCTATTATTTTTTGCTGTTTATTTCATTAATTTTTACCTTTATTTTCTTTTCTATTCTTTACATCATTGACTATTCTCTGTCTTCTTTTTAATCTCCTTTTGATATCTTCTAGGAAAAATAATACCTGATGTATCAGCTCATTATTTTTTTTCCTCAGGTTAATCTGTCCTACTATTCAACCGATACATTGATTTTTTTATTTCATTGATTACATTTATAATTTTACCCTCTCTATTTAAAAAAAAATAACTTTTCTATTTGTTTTATATTTTCCAACCCTTCTATATCTTTCTGGGGTATTTATAATGTTTGTTTTATATTCTTATTATTCTTGCTGCCTTAGTTCTGCTTCTGGTATAAGTTATGTTCACTGTCTTCCCTTTAGTTTTTGCATTCCTCTGATATGTCCTACTTTTTCCTTTTGAAGAATCGGCCTTGGCTAAAAATATTTACCTTCAAGGAGGCGGAAAAGACTAGGATCTTTAAAATTTTTTTTTTCTTCTAAGATTTTATTTTAATGCAAGTTAGTTAACGTATAGTGTAGTATTGTTTTCAGGAGTAGAATTTAGTGATTCATCACTTACATATAACATCCAGTGCTCATCACAACAAGTGCTCTTCTTAATGCCCATCACCCATTTAGCCTACCCCCCCACCCAACACCCCCTAAACCCTCAGTGCATTCTCTGTATTTAAAAGTCTTTTATGGGGCGCCTGGGTGGCGCAGTCGGTTAAGCGTCTGACTTCAGCCAGGTCACGATCTCGCGGTCTGTGAGTTCGAGCCCCGCGTCAGGCTCTGGGCTGATGGCTCAGAGCCTGGAGCCTGTTTCCGATTCTGTGTCTCCCTCTCTCTCTGTCCCTCCCCCGTTCATGCTATGTCTCTCTCTGTCCCAAAAATAAATAAACGTTGAAAAAAAAATAAATAAAAGTCTTTTATGGTTTGCCTCCCTCTTAGTTTTTATCTTATTTTATTTTTCCTTCCCTTCCCCTATGTTCATCTGTTTTATTTCTTAAATTCCACATATGAGTGAAATCCTATGGTATTTGCCTTTCTCTGACTGACTTATTTTGCTTAGCATAAACACTTCAGCTCCATCCATGTCGATGCAAATGGCAAGATTTCATTCTTTGGGATGGCTGAGTAATATTCTGATATATATGTTTATATGTGTGTGTATATATATATATATATATATGTACATATACACATATACATATACATATACCACATTTTCTTTATCCATTCATCAGTTGATGAGCATTTGGGCTCTTTCCATAGTTTGGCTAGTGTTGACAGTGCTGCTATAAACATTGGGGTGCATGTTTCCCTTCAAATCTGTATTTTTGTATCCTTTGGATAAATACCTAGTAGTGCACTTGCTGGGTCGTAAGGTAGTTACATTTTTAATTTTTTGAGGAAACTCCATGCTGTTTTCCAGAGTGGCTGCACCAGTTTGCATTCCTACCAATGGTATAAGAGGGTTCCCCTTTCTACACATCCTCACCAGCATCTGTTGTTTCTTGAGTTGTTAATTTGAGCCATTCTGATAGATATATGGTGGTATCTCATTGTGGTTTTGATTTATGTTTCCCCAATGATGAGTGATGTTTAGCATTATTTCATGTGTCTATTCGTCATTTGTATGTCTTCTTTGGAGAAATGTCTGTTCATGTCTTCTGCCCATTTCTTAACTGCATTATTTATTTTGGGGATGTTGAGTTTGATAAGTTCTTCATAGATTTTGAATACTAGCCTTTTATGTGATATGCTATTTGCAAATATCTTCTCGCATTCTGTAGGTTGCCTTTTAGTTTTTGGATTATTTCCTTCACTGTGTGGAAGATTTTTATCTTGATGAAGTCCCAATAGTTCATTTTTGCTTTTGTTTCCCTTCTGGATATGTGTCTAGTGAGAAGTTGCTGTGACCAAGGTCAAAATGGTTGCTGCCTGTGTTCTCCTTTGAATTTTGATGTTTTCCTGTCTCACATTTAAGTCTTTCATCCATTTTCACTTTATATTTGTATATGGTGTCAGAAAGTGGTCCTGTTTCTTTCTTTTGCATGTTGCCATCCAGTTTTCCCAACACCATTTGCTCAAAAACTGTCTTTTTTCCATTGGATATTCTTTCCTGTTTTGTTGAAGATTAGTTGACCATGTAGGTGTGAGTTCATTTTGGGATTCTCTGTTTTGTTCCATTGATTTATGGATCTGTTTTTGTGCCAGTACCATACTGTCTTGGTGATTACAGCTTTGTAATATAGCTTCAAGTCTGGGATTATGATGCCTCTTGCTTTGCTTTTCAACATGGCTTTGGCTATTTGGGGTCTTTTCTGGTCCCATACAAATTTTAGAATTGTTTGTTAGAGCTCTGTGAAAAACGCTATTGTTATTTTGATAGGGATTGCATTGAATCTGTAGATTGCTTTGGGAAGCATAGACGTTTTAACAATATTTACTCTTCCAATCCATGGGAATGGAATGTTTTTTCATTTCTGTGTGTATTCTTCAATTTCTTTTATAAACTTTCTAGAGTTTCAGTGTATAGATCTTTTACCTCTTTGGTATGTTTATTCCTAGGTATCTTATTTTATTTATTTATTTATTTATTTATTTATTTATTTATTTGGTGCAATTGTAAATGGGGTTGATTCCTTGATTTCTCTTTCTGCCGCTTCATCATTGGTGTATAGAAATGCAACAGATTTCTTACATTGATTTCATATCCTGCAACTTTGCTGAATTTTTATAACATTTCTAGCTATTTTGTGGTATACTCTTTTGGATCTTCTGCATCGAATATCATGTCATCTATGAAGAGTGAAAGTTTGACTTCTTTCTTGCTGATTTGGATGCATTTTACTTCTTTTTGTTATCTGATTGCTGAGGATAGGACTTCCAATACTATGTTGAACAACAGTGGTGAGAGTGGACATCCCTGCCCTGTTCAAAACCTTATGGGAAAAGCTCTCAGGTGTTCCCCATTGAGGATGATATTAGCTATGACTTTTTCATATGTCGCCTTTATGATGTTGAGGTATGTTTCTTCGATTCTGACTTTCTTGAGGGTTTTTGTCAAACAGCTGTATTGTGTCAAATACTTTTCCTCCATCTGTTGAGAGGATCATATGATTGATTTGTGGATATTGAACCACCCCTGCAGCCCAGGAATAAATCCCACTTGCCTGTGGTGAATAATTCTTTTAATATACTCTTTGACTTGATTTGCTAGTATCTTGTTGAGATTTTTTACATCCATGTTCATCAGGGATATTGGTCTGCAGTTCTTTTTAGTGGGGTCTTCATCTGGTTTTCAAATCAAGGTAATGCTGGCCTCATAGAATGAGTTTGGAAGTTTTCCTTCAATTTTATTTTTTTGAACAGATTCAGAAAGAATGGGTATCAGGTATTCTTTAAATGTTTGGTAGAAGTCCCCTGTGAAGCCATCTGGCCCTGGACTCTTGTTTGTTGAGAGATTTTTGATTACTGATTCAATTTCTTTACTGGTATGGGTGTGTTCAAATTTTCTATTTCTTCCTGTTTCAGTTTTGGTAGTTTATATATTTCTAGGAATTTATTCATTTCTTCCAGATTGCCCAAATTGTTGGTATATAATTGCTCATAATATTCTCTTACTATTGTTTATAGTTATGTGGTGTTGGTTGTGATCTCTCCTCTTTCATTTGTGATTTTATTTATTTAGGACCTTTCTCTTTTCTTCTTGATAAGTCTGGCTAAGAGTTTATCAATTTTGTTAATTCTTTCAAAGGACTACCCCTACTTTTGCTGATCTGTTCTACTTTTTTTTTCAATTTCTATATCATTTATTTCTGCTCTAATTTTTATTATTTTCCTTCTTCTGCTTGTTTTAGGTTTTATTTGCTGTTTTTTTTTCTAGCTCTTTTAGGTGTAAGGTTAAGTTGTGTATTTGAGACTTTTCTACTTTCTTAAGGAAGACCTGGATTGTTATATATTTCCTTTTATGACTGCCTTTGCTGCATCCCAAAGATTTTGGACTGTTGTGTTTTTCATTTTCATTTGCTTCCGTGTGTGTGTGTGTGTGTGTGTGTGTGTGTGTGTATGGACAAAATATATAATTTTGTCTTTAATTTCTTATTTAACACATTCATTCTTTTTTTAATTGAGAGAGAGAGCACGTGAACAGAGGAAGAGCAGAGAGAGAGGGAGAGAGAGAATCCCAAGCAGTCTCTGTGTGCTCAGTCCCATGAAGTGTGAGATCATGGCCTGAGCCAAGGTCAAGAGTCAGATGCTTAACTGACTGAGCCACCCAGGCACCCCACCTCCCTTCATTCTTTAGTAGGATGCTCTTTAAAATCCATGTATTTGTGGTCTTTCCAATTGTTTCTTCTTGTGGTTGACTGAAGTTTTATAGCATTGTGGTCTGAAAATATGCATGGTATGATCTCAGTCTTTTTGTACTGGTTGAGGCCTGATTTATGACCCAGTAAGTGATCTATTCTGGAGAATGTTCCATGTACACTTGAAAAGAATGTGTATTCTGCTGCTTTAGGATGAAATGCTCTGAATATATCTGTTAAGTCTATCTGGTCCAGTGTGTCATTCAGAGCCATTGTTTCCAGGGTGCTTGGGTGGCTCAGTCAGTTAAGTGCCCAACCCTTGATTTCAGGTCAAGTCATGATCTCACAGTTCATGAGTTCAGGCCCTGCATTGGGGCTTGAGATTCTCTCTCTCCCTTTCTCTCTGCCACTCCCTGCTCATGCACTATCTCCCTCTAAATAAATAAATAAACTTAACATAACAAATCCATTGTTTCCTCATTGATCTTCTGTTTAGACGATTAGTCCATCACTATAAGTGGGGTGTTAAAGTTCTCTACTATGATCGTATTACTATCAATGTGTTTCTTTAAGTTTGTTATAAGTTGATTTATATATTTGGATGTTATTAGGTTAGGGGCATAAATGTTTACAATTGTTAGATCTTCTCGTTGGATAGACCCCTATGTCTTTTTAAATTTTCTCCTCCAGGGGCACCTGAGTGACTCAGTCAGTTAAGTGTCTGACTTTGGCTCAAGTCATGATGTTCCAGTCCATGTGTTCAAGCCCCGTGTCAGGCTCTGTGCTGACAGCTCAGAGCCTGGAGCCTGCTTCAGATTCTGTGTCTCCCTCTCTTTCTGACACTCCCCCGTTCATGCTCTGTCTCTCACTGTCTCAAAAATAAAATAAATATTAAAAAATAATAATAAACTTAAAAAAAATCTTTTCTCCTCCATATTGCTTTAGTAGGAAATGTGGCTTAAAGGAAGAAGCCCTCAAGTATGACATTCTGGCCTCAACACCTTGCTATCACCTTCTCCCTATTGCTCTACAGTTTTACACTAGTATTTTCATAGATTTTTATCTACCTGAAGACAAGCAGAACTATCAACTTATAGGAAAATATACAATATGCTGCATTTGTTTAAATGAACCAGAAGCTTCTTTAACATTTCCAAAGATCATTGTATTTTTTTCTATGAATGCTCAACCATATCTATGTAGAGTTTTTATTCATATTTAACTTTAATCCTATTTGCTTTCAGTTTTTAAGCTATATAATTGGCTTATTATAAATTACTGAAGAGATCTTATAAGGAAAAGAGAAGTTGATATTACATTGATAAATTTAGTCATGTCTTTTAATCTAAAAAGAACTGTGAAGATGAAAGATTACCAAAATACCCATTAGTGGGTTTTATCACTTTTTCTGGACATGATGAGTATAACAGTGCTGAATTTTTTACAGGAAATTTTTGCCATAAATTAGTTAAGATTACTTAATTGTGAAGCTGATGAAAGACAGAATATTTAAATAGAGTAAAAGAGGTAAATTTCTTGACTAGAGAAAAATTCACGATGTGGAGAAAGTGCCAAATATTTATAAGGCAAACATGAAGAAATTCTGGTAATTCCATCCTAATTAGATAAGAATCCATTCTTCCATATTATCACAGAATCTAATGTTTTTAGAGTAAGGTATCTTTGGTCTATTATTAAAGATATCTAGCAAGCAAATCACTAAATTCTCATTATAATTTAGCACCTTAAACAATCATGGAGTTTCCAATTTCTATCAAATTATTACTTATTTATATAACTTTATAACAGTTTAACACTATGAAGATACTCTCCAATGATACTTTAAGTGATAAAGTTGGATAAAAAATGTTCCAAGACAAAGGTTTCACTGTATGTGAGTCTTCTATATTTTTGTCATATCCATTTTAACTTGATAGGCAAGATTGACACTGTTTTTATTACATTTCTTTATTTTTGAGAGGCGGAGAAAGACAGAGTGCAAGTAGGAGAGGGGCAGAAAGAGAGGGAGACAGAATCAGAAGTAGGCTCCAGACTCTGAGCTGTGAGCACAGAGCCCAATGTGGGGCTGGAACTCAGGAACCATGAGGTCATGACCTGAACCCAAGTCAGATGCTCAACCAACTGAGCCACCCAGGCGCCCCAGTACTGTTTTTAAATCAGGCATAAATGAGTGTGTTCATTCACTTATTTGTCTGAAAAATGTTTATTGCACATCTACCATACGTATATGTATGGTATACTATTGTAAGTGCTGGCTTATTAAAAGTGCAATTAGAGAAAATCACTGCTGTCACAGGATTTGTAAGTTAGTAAGAAAGATAGTCACTCAACAGTTAATTATACCCAGAGTTATTTAATTTCAGTTTTCATAGTAGCAAAAATGGAAAGTTTTGGAGTCCTATAAAAGCATATGGGAGTGGAGGTGTGAAGAGATTAACTAACTCTGAGTGAGCAGGGAGTGCTTTCTTGAAAGAGTAAAATTTAAACTTGGACCTGAAAGATGAGTGAGGTATATCCAGGAGTTAGGGTGGGGGAGAAGGGGAAAGAAAATTTTTTAGTCTCCTGAATGTCTTTATCCATACTTCTAGCTGATTCTTAGAGTGAGGTCAAAATCTAATGGAAGCTATTAGCTTTTCTTTCTGGTTTCAGTTTTTCATTGCTCATAAGTGCATGGGAAGGGAGGATTTGGTTAAATAGGATCTAAGGCAATCTGCAAGGAAAGAGTGAATGAAAGCCTTACGATCCCCATTTGTATTGGTAGATTTAAATTGTCATCCCTGCTGGCTGATGTTATTGTTCCCTGGGTAAAGCATTTGTTGAGTAAATGAGGTGAAGAGCAGACACCATTGCCTGTGGCCTCTCTACCCATACTGACTGCCTCAGCATGGAAGCCAGTGATTAAAAGGATATGGAAATTTGCTGCTTCCAACCCTGAGAAGGCTCAGTGCAATAACTTGCAGCATGATAGAATATACCTTGTCTTCTCGTTAAACTCTTATACTGGGGAATAATATCTGGTTCAGGCTGTTCCTATATTATCTCTGAAATGCATTCTAATTTGGAATTATTAAAAGGGTAGTAATCTATAGAGAAAATATTTTACCAATTGTGTTTTTGAGATTGGCCTAGGTGTTTATTTGTAGGTTATTTTTAATCATTCAAACAAAAGTTTTGCAATCGAGTAGAACATAGATGAGCTGTGCCCTCACAACGTTATATTCTCACTCTGCACAGCTTAGTTTGTGATCATGCATTTGATTAAAATACAGACATTAGCCATGGTATTATCTTGTATACAATCTGGTTAACAATTTCTAAAAGCTTCACTGGAATTACAGAGTGACCTCTTTAAATGAATGAAGTTCAGAATGGCATCATTCTATAACACTGATGGATTATATATAACCAACTTCTATTTTACTAATGTATTAAATGCATGCTTCATTTTGGAGCATTGTATTGTATGAAAATTACTGCTAAAGCTTTGCCACAAAGGTCAATATCAAAGATATTTCAAGCAGGTTTCTAAAAATAGCTAAAATAGTATGTGCAAAATATTCATTAAAAAAACAGAAAAAGAATGGAAGAAACCTACTGATTAACATGCTAAGTTTCTTCATGAGATTTCTAGCAATATATTCAAGTAGACCAAAAACATTAGAAGAGTTGAGGTCTAATTGTTCCTCTTATTTTAATAATGATTAAATATTTTAATAGCTTTAGATACATAAATATGCTCATTTTTAAATGATCTGCATTTGACATGAACTATTTCTGGGATTTTACTTGCAGCATTTACTGTAACCCTCTAACAAAATGTGGTAAATATAATTGATCCGAATCAGTTGTTCACCCAAACCTTCTAAATATATTTGGTAGATCTGTTAAATGAGATATGTATTGAACTAAATGGGCAACGTTTTTTGGTAAAATATTTGAACTTTAAAAACTGTTGCTCTTTCAGATTGTTTTTATCCATCCATCCATTTACCCAAGAATGAAGAGTTTCTCCTACAAGGCATAAAAACTCTCATTTTAGGAATTCTTTCTTTTCTTTTTGTTTTGGTGTTGATTTGATTGTTTTGTTTTGTTTTGTTTCATTTTCTTTAACCAATGCTGGAAGGACATATGTGTGAGGATTGTTGTAATACATAATTATTAATGTCTTTCATTTAGATATATTTCATTAGAGGAGGATTTGAAGTAAACAATTGAACTGTGCTTTATATTAGGGTAAATCTATTGTGACTTATTTTTTAGCAAATTAGGCTAATTACCAAGTAGGATTAAACAGTGCAATTATTTTTCATTAGTTAATATCTTTAGAGTTTCATTCAGGTTCACTTCCCTTTCAGCAGAATGTAAGGTAGATTTTCTTTTCTTTCAGCGGTCTTACTGAAGTTGCAATACAATCTTGGGTATTTGGTGTCTAAAAATAGTTAAGAAAAGGAACCACTGCTTAGGCCTGTTATAGAATAATAGGGTGGATGGATGTACAGGCCTCATTTATCTGTTTATAATGGCCAGTAGCAAAAGAAAATCCCCATGAGAATCTAAATTTTGTGTTTTGTTTTATAATCTAAATTAATTCGGAATAACCTCTGACATAAATCCTTGTGTCAGCATTTGGGTTGCAGTTATAATATTTAAGCATGCTTAATGGTGTATGTATGGGTGTATACATATGAAAATTAAGTTACTTGAAGACTTGTAATTCTGGCTTTATATAAGTAATATGTAAGCAATAATCTATTTTTTCCTATTTGGCGTTTCCATTATGAAAAGGTACATAGGTAGCAGTAATGCCTCATCATTTGCTTCGTTTACAGCGTCTTCTCCCATATAATTAAATTGCTCAGAGACATAGGAAATACAATTTGGGCTTCTCTTAAATCCAGTAAGAACAGCATGAAGTCCTCTTCAAACATAAAACATCTTTGTCGTGCCATAATTTGTGTTGTACCTACCAATATAGGCACCTTAAAGAGAAACAAAACAAGACAACAATCAATATTCTTCCTTTAGCTAAATTCAGGAATCTTAGCTCCTATGACTCAGTAGTTCCCCTAAAGCACACTACTAGTCAAGTTATTCAGTTTCTGCATGATAATATCCCTAACAGAGAGTGGAAAGTGCAAATACTAATATCAATTTCAAGTTTCACAATCAATTTTCTCTGTTCTATAAAATTGAAAAAAAATAAAATTCCAATTAAAAATACTATTCTATATGCTATAGAAGCATCTGCAATCCAGCTCAAATATAAAACATTTAGTGTCCTAGAAAGTGAATGGATTTCTGGCCTGAATAAATTCAGCCTGCCTTAAAAAATACTTTCTCCACTGAGAGAGTGAATATGTGAAATTCATCCTGAAAGGTTACAATTTGTGTATCAGTGCTCAATTATCAAGTCATTGAGGCATGCTGAAGCATTCAGCCAAAATATAAGGAAATGTCTTCTACACAAGGATCATTGAATATGTACATGAGGAGTCAAATGTCCAAATATATTGACTACCAATGTGCTTATCATTTATTTAACGTGCTTATCATTTATTCTCTAATTTTGTCTTCCCAAATGCCAAAAGGAATGCAGACTATCATAGTTCAGCAGAATGATGGGAGGGAGGAAACCAATAATCACTAAATTAATAGCTGAGAGATGGAAAAAATAGGACAGGGAAAGTTTGGCAAATAACATCAACCACAACTTCTATCAATTCTGTAAGTTATGTCCCTGGTACGTACAACGTGATGGCTATAGCTGACAGCAACGTGTGGTGTATAGGAAACATGTTAAAAGAGTAAATCCTAAAAGTTCTTATCACAAGAATTGTTTTTTTTTCCTTTTTTTCCTAATTATGTGAAAAGATGGTTGATAGCTGAACCTATTGTGATCATCATTACACCTGATTAAATCAAATTAAATCAAACCATCATGGCTATATACTTTAAACATATACAGTGATATATGTCAATTATTCTTAATAAAACTGGAAAGAAGTAAAAAATCTCCAAGGTAAATGTGTTGACCTGTAGATCAGGAGTTGTTCATTATCTTTTTGGTACACTGCATTTTGTTCTTACCTCCAGTGGCAATAATTTGATTTGTTTGTGGTTTGGTCTCTGTATCCACCAGACTGTGATGGAGTTTAGGTTGTAGATTATTATAACTTTGCATTTCGGTATCCTCCACTTCTAGCCCAGGATCTACTATATAATAGATGCCCAACAGGACGTGCTTAGTAAATAAAAAAGTAATGTGAAATGGGCGGTTAGATTAATAAACCACACTCTTTGTTTTCCTAAGCCTATGGGGACCTACTTGGCTAACATTTGCTCCTAACTATTTCCCTCCTTTGTGCTCTGTGCTTCAGTTTTCTTTGACTATATTTGCAACTACATGCCATAAGTTTTTAATCATATCTAGCACATAAATATTGTAGACATTTGATGTATGAAAATTAATTTCTTAGTTGCATTTTGATGGAAGAACATTCAGGTTTAATGTGTTGGTGAGGTTTAAGAGTCTGATAATACAAAAAAGAAACATTCTTGGCTCATCCATCTTGGCTTTATTATTCATTAATTTACTCATTCCAACAGCATTTATTGACTTCCACTTACTATGTACAAAACATGGTACTAGATTCACAGCTCCACAGATGAAGAAAAATTCTATTTTTATAAAAAACTTTCAAAGTAGCGGGTTCATTTGATCTGTTCTTGTAGAAGTCACCTTATTATAAATTATATGATTGAAATGTAAAGATAACAAACCAGTTCTTCTAGTCTTTCTAAGGTCAGGGATGCCTTTAAGATTGTGATGAAAGCTGAGGGTCTTATCATAATTACATATTGTACATACATAAAAAAATATGTGTTGTTTCAGATGGTTTACAGAAAAAAGAAAGTCTACCTGTGGGTTCAAGATTAAGAGAAATCCTCTAATTTAATCTAAAACTATATATCTTAAAGATATGTTAAAAATGCAATCAGAAAAGAAAAAAAAAGTATTTTTTCTTGGTCCATCACTGTTAATTTCAGTGCTCTTCCTTTTAATGGCAATTTCTATCCATTCACCTTTAAAGATTCTCTCCTTCCTGTTTTTCATTACCCTTAGAATAAACATCACCTGTACTAATTTTGCCTGACCATGTATTTCCTGATGATATTCTCCAAAGTTCCAGTCATTCTAACTTTGGTTGTGTTTTTCAACCCTGCATTACTACTGTTCTGAATAATGTTAACCTCAGGTAAAATTCCTTTTCTCGATCCTCAACCACCCCTACTAACCTAAAATAATAAATTAGTTGTTGAAGACCCAAGACTATCTATTGCCATTGTGGTGGTATTTAATTTACATAAATTAATATTTTATGGAAAATCACTAAGCACAAATATATTCTTAATGTGCAAATCAGACAAAATTACTTTGTTATGTAATACAAGTAAATAGCATAACTGCACTATAGATTCTAAAGATTATTTATAAATAAGATTAAAAAAAAACTTTCTACTATTAGATTTATAGACTTCTAATAAATTTCACCAAACAGCTTAGATGTATTTCTTATAGGACATATTTTGATCTTCAGATAGTCATGTTCAGAACACATACATAGCAATTAAGATAGCAGCATGAAGAAATATTGTTAGCTGTTAGTGTCATGTGTGACAGTAATATAAAATTAATTGATATATGAGTTACAAAATTATACTGCAGGTTATTGCTTGAAGGCCTAATGGTGATCCCCATCTTCCACCAGGTGATGGTTTTAATATCTGCCAGTTGATGCTCATTTTATCTGTAGCAGCTGCTTGATTCTTTCTGCTTAGGGGAAGGATTTCAAAGAATAAAACATCATGAAGTATTTGGAAGAAAGGAGAAAAAATTATAACAGTCAGAGGATATAAATTTTATTTATAGAAATGTATCATAGATATACTACTGACATTGCACATTTTTTCATTCTGTTTATATGATTGAAAAGCTAAATGCTTTTAGTTATAAAAATTAACAACACTATATAAGCACTTCCAAATAGTTTTTAAACATGAAATTTTTGTAATGTTTTATTTTTATTTTTGAGAGAGAGAGAGACAGACAGAGACAGAGGATCTGAAGTGGGTTCCACACTGACAGCAGAGAGCCTGATGCAGGGCTTGAACTCATGAAGCACGATGTCATGACCTGAGCTGAAGTCAGATGTTTAACCAACTAAACCACCTAGGCACCCCTAAATATAAGTGTTTGGTGCCACATTTAATCATCCTAATAAATGGTAAATTTCATCAATATAATTTTTAGAATAATAGCTATAATATTTTGACTTATCATTCTACAATCATTTCAATTCAAGATGCTTACAGGCTTCAGATATTTTACTTTCCCAATGGGTAAATTAATATAGAGGGTTCTTTTCCCAAGTACACAAAATTTGTTAGGTAAATGCCTTAGCATATATACAGGATTTTTTTATTGTATGTAACCTGAAAAATACCATGTCAAACAAATTACCAATGTTTTTGATTCTGTACTGCATGATCAACCGTTGCATCTCTAATTAAAATATATTTATAATTTCTTAAGCTAATTGGAATCTAACAAACTCTCACATGTTCATATATGTGTGTGTGTGTGTATATATATATATATATATATATATATATATATGTACATATGTATGTATATGTGTGTGTGTGTGTGTGTGTGTGTGTGTGTGTGTGTGTGTATTCTGGTCATATTTGGTTCAAACATGTACTATTTATACATATAAATCAACACTCACTACTTTGTAATCATATAGTAAGTTTTGTTTTTGAATGAGTGCATCTCACTATCCCTTCAGTACTATGTATGCTAAATTTGCTTTTAAAAAAAAATCAGTTTCTTTAAATAAAATATGTCAGTAAAAGAAGAAATAAATAGAAAATTTAGTTATAGAACTGAAGAGACTTTAATCCCCATATCATAAGCCTTCTGTTGTACTCTTTCATTTATCCAAAGACTTAACATACTCATATCTTTTTGTTTTGTTTTATAGGCAATTTTAAAAAATTATATATTAAGGGGCACCTGGGTGGCTTAGTTAAGCGTCTGACTTTGGCTCAGGTTAGAGCCCCACATCAGGCACTGTGCAACAGTCCAGAACCTGGACCCTGTTTCAGATTCTCTGTCGCCTTGCTTTCTGCCCCTCCCTGGCTCGCACTCTGTCTGTGTCTGCCAAGAATGAATAAATGTTAAAAATTAAAAATATAAAAAAGTTATATATTAATTGTCACCCTCACTCCTCTTTGGTAAGTCTTTTGTATGGTGAAGTGTCTTTCATTTGGGTGAAGGATTTCCATGAGAAACCCTGGGAATTTTATTGATGAATATTTGATAAAGGATTTTTCTAGGTTGGAGTTTGGAGCCAGATAACGTAACCGATTTAGACTCTATTGATTTACCAATAATAAGTCAGTTCCATGTTTACTCCACAGCTGATTCTCACACAAGCATTTCCATCAAAGACTTAGAAAATGATGATTGATTTAGATCAGTGGAGACTATCTAATTTAGAGAAATTAGTTACTTTGTGTCCTACCAGTTCAGTATAAGTGTAATATTGTTCCAAAGTTCGTAATATTTTCTGCTCCCATGTAATGTGTCCAGTGCTTAGACCCATCACATAGACAATTAGGTAAAGGCTATTTTTATGACCTGATGAGAAGAGTAGTATGACAACATGGTACCTAGTTTCATTTAAAGAAATAACTAATTTAAAAAAAAATTGAAAAAGAATTTTAATCTGTACTGGATCCTTTGAAAAGGGGTTGAAGAGAATTTGTTACCTAAAATAGAGCAAATGGTACTAAATATCTTAACATTTTCTCCAACAATTTCTACAACGTGGCAGTTACTCACAACTCCTATTTCTCTTCTCATTCTTCCTAGTACCAATTTTTCCCTTCATTCACCTTCTGAATCTTTTCTGCCCTTCATCTAGTGACTTTTCTAATGTAAATCAATTGTACTGTTTTTGGTTTCTTCAATTTGGTACATTTAGTGATTTCCATGATGACCAAAAAGACAGGAACAGAGCATGACACTCACGTCTTAGATAGATGGGAGTGGATAAAGTGAGGCATCAATGAATGCTAAATAGGGATACAATAATACTTTGTCCCAGTAAAATGTACAAAAAAAACATCTGCAAAAAGCTTATATCTCCTCCTTATGTATCAACCTGTATATTTCACGTACATTCTTTAGCTCACTTGATTTTTCCGATAGCCAGTATACCTATAATTCCTAGTAATGGGAAAGCAACTTAAAGAGACAAAAAGATGCAGAACAAGTAAATATAGGGACTAAATGTAAACATAGGTCCCCTGTCCTGGACACCACACAGTCCATGCCAAACAATGTCCAATGATGATATCAACATTTTTCCAGGGATGATATGAATCATATCATTAACCATTAGAATAATTTGTTCTATGATAGACAACACTTAATGATTCCCAAAACAATGTGAAAGGAAGAGGAAATATTGATGACGAAATGAAGATTTTGATAAGAGCCCAATGTAATAATATAGTTCAAACTATGGGTAAGTGTTATTAGAGTTTGCTGAGCTATATGTGAGAAAGATTAACATGACTTTGTGAACAAATGCCATCTCTGAGATCTTGTTTCTATCTATTAACTTTATCATTATCTTCCCCTATAAAATTATCATGATTTTACTCTATAATATACCTATTAATCTTTACACATCCTTGGATTTATTTCCTCAGTCTATGGTCTTTTTCCATGTTTATCTTCTGTGAAAAAACAACAAACATAACAAATGAGCAAATATACCCCTTCTAACCTCAACTCTCACTTTCTCACTTTCCTACAGGTTCTTCCTTTATTCTGGAAATATCACTCTACAGTTTCTTTACTGTCTTAACCTCCTCTGGCTATTGTAACTATTTGTCATGCAGACACCATGAACAACCATGGCGTCTCAATCCTCCCACTTTTGTCATGGAATAACATTTCTACTGCTTTTGGACACCTTTCCCCAGATCTCATATTATTCCTTTAAACTCCGTATGCTCGAAGCAGAATTCATTGTCTTTCTCACTGAATTTTCCTCCCCTATCTCCCTTATTTAATGTGTATCCACTCAGGAAGACACTTGCGTCAGATATACCTCTGTGTCCTGCAGTCTTTTTATACTGATCCATCTGGTGCCATCCATTTTACCTCAGAAATGGCCACTTTGTTTCTTTCTCTCCTTTCTTTTCTTGTCTGAGTTTAGACCCTCTTGGTTATATGGCTAAGAAGATATTATACTTTCTTAATTAGTTTGTCTATATGAGATTTCCTATCTCTGACTCATTATCCAAGCTACTGACTGAGGTCTCCTTCCGTAGCATAATGAGATGCTTCTTCTTTAAAACACTGTTTAAGGGGCGCCTGGGTGGCTCAGTTGGTTAAGCGTCTGACTTCGGCTCAGGTCATGATCTCACGGCTTGTGAGTTCGAGCCCCGCGTCGGGCTGTGTGCTGACAGCTCAGAGCCTGGAGCCTCTTCAGATTCTGTGTCTTTCACTCTCTCTCTGCCCCTCCTCTGCTCACACGCTGTCTCTCTCTCTGTCTTTCAAAAATAAATAAACATTAGAAAATAAATAAATAAAACACTGTTTAAAACCTTTGTTAAAATATTCAGTATCTTCCCCCTACTGACAAAGTGTAGTCCAGACACTTGAGCACATTAACTACAGCCTTTCAAGAAATAATTGCACAATCACTGTCCAGCCACATTTTTAAACTCCCTATCAGGCACCCTATAATAAAGTAGCCCTGGACTACATACATGGTGGACAGATTGTATGGCTTTTATCTGTATGCCTTTTATTTAAGTTATTTATTCTTCCTGAAATACCCTTTCTTTTCCTAATCCTCTCTGAGTGGTAAATACCACTTCTTCCATCATTCTCTTCTATGCCTGGGAAATCCATATCTATCCTTGAAGCCCTGTTAAGGATTTTCTCTTTTGAGAATTGCCTTATCTCATTCTGCCTTCGTCTACTCTTGAAGTAAGGGAACGATACTTCCTCTTTTTCTTCTTAGACCCTTGTGCCTATTTCTCTTAAAATAAACATTCATTATTTTTTTTCCAGTAATATTTATTGAATCTGTATTATGTGCTAGGAGCCAGTATAGCTAGGAGATACAACAGTGTCATTTCTAGTCTAATGACTTTGCTCTGGGACACTTGCATTGTTATTTTTAGTTTATGCTCAATTCTTTATCTAAATTGTTGTTGTCTTGAGGTCCATCAGGTTTGTGTGAGTGTAGGGAAGACACTTGACTCCAAAAAAGTTATACGAATTTTTATCAGTTAATGAATATAGTATTCCTTTCACTCTGTCACTGTTTTACTCTGAAATATTTTTGATGAGACTCTTCCTGTAATATTCATATTGCATTGAATCTACTTCTTCATGAGGCCCCAAAATATATTCATTGTCCTATCATTTCCTGAATTGTGACAAAGAACAAACTTAAGCTAGTAACATACTGTAAGTCAGACAAATTTTTGTTTAAGTTTAAGTTCTAGAGACAATGTCTAACCTGATATTTTTTATACTTCATCAAAAAATTAAATACTTTTAGAGAGGAAGATATTTATATACTTAATGGTGCAAGACTAAATACAGAGGAAGAAATTACATATATATTAAATTATTATCATTTAATTGACTTAGTGGAGCTACCTTATTTGATTTAACTGGAACAGCATAAAGAATAATAATAATCAAGAAACCTTATTAATTAAGTATTTTAGTATGTGCATCTTGCTTTTTCTTCAAGACATTCTGTTTCCTTTTTAGGGAGAGAATTTTTGCCCATATTTAAAGACATGATTGAAATTCAAAATAATATTTGTAGTAAAATTACGTATATAAAATTTGTGGGAGAATATTGAGATGACATAAAAAAAAACACTCAGCATTTTTTCCTAGAGTTGTGAAATTAAAGGTAATTTTTTAAATATTTATTTATTTTTAAGAGAGAGAGAGAGCATTAGCAGGGGAGGAGCAGAGAGAGAGGGGGAGAGAGGATCTGAAGTGGGCTCCGTGCTGTGCTGACACAAGTGAGCTCAATGTGGGGCTCAAACTCAGGAGCTGTGAGATCATGACCTGAGCTGGTCAGACACTGAACCGACTGAGCTACCCAGGTGCCCCAAAAAGCACTGTTTTTAAATGCCTGGCTTAATTCATTTTCATAATAAAAATAGAAAAAAAAACTTTTAATTTGAATGAATGATTGCAAGTTTGTTTCCACAGTCTTAACTATATACATTTTATTTGATTTCATGGAGGGAAAACAAGAAAACAAGTCTTGGTAGCTGCAATATAGTATATCTTTACTATTATTTAGATCCAGTATGTTTTTTTGAAAATTGCATGAGGATTCTTGTTTTATGGCATTTGAATGTCTCTATGGCTGTGATTCTACCAGGGAGTCTAGTGGTCACAGAATGATTGGACTGTTTGATTGCATTGTCAAAATAGTCAACACAGTAATTCCAATTTAACCAAACAGCACAACGTTTTCAAGTTCCAGAAAGACCATTTGGATGAAAGAAAATTGGTATTTTTGTGAAAGACTATATTGCCGTCCACTTATCTCTATTTACATGCTACTGCTTTCATTTGCCTATTCACTCCTTTCATATAAGTCATTTGTTCACTTAACAAATTGTGTGTGTATGTGTGTGTGTGTGTGTGTGTGTGTGTGCAAATAATTATTGCCCAGCAATTGCAACCATTTTTATGGCAATTTCAGCTGTCAGAATTTGATTTGAAAGAAAACTATAATTGTGAAAATGGATTAGTTCTTAAGGAAGAGAAATAAACCAGAGAAAAAGGATTTGTTTTTTAATTTTAGCGATAGTCATTCTAATAGCACTCTCAACAGAGGTTGTTATTCCCTGTAAAAGTAATGTGGACAAGAAAATCCTGGTCAAGAACAGAAGAGCATAAGAGAACAGAGAAAAGAATTAGTGTAAGCACAGAATGAGACTTTACCACTGGTCATTGTGCCAGTCCCATCAAGTGACCGTTGGCCAAATATTACCAGGGCAGAGAGTCCTTGAACCAGGGGAAAAACGAGAAGACTTAGGATTCCTTGTACAGTGTTTTGACAAATGAAATCATGGATACTGTTTTCAGCTAACTAAAGTTAAAACACTTTAAAGGAATGCAGATATAAATCTAAATTTTTTTACAGTAAATAATAATAATATCTTTCATTTTTTGAGTGCTGCCAGTGTGCATGCCACATACTGTGTTAATGATTACTATATCATTTTATATAATTTTCACAATGCAACCCTGAAATGTATACTCTTATTCTTGTTTTATACATGAAAGAACTGATTTATGGGAAATGTAAATAACTTTACTGAAGCCATAAAAATTTCCCAGTATGTCTGATTCCAAATATTTTTTTCATTATTTCGGTTTCTTTATTCCAATAACTACTTACTGAGTTTATATAAATTTGGCAAGGAATGATGAATAAGACAGAGCTCCTGCCTTCACTTAGCCTTATAGTCTAGGGAGAAGGAGAACTGAACAAGGTATGAGAGGAAACAAATTAATATCGTCAGAGTAGAAATACAGAGAGTCATTGCAAAGCACAGTAGTCAGCTGTCCTGAAAGATCTGACTTTTAAATTGAAACATAAGGTAGATCTGATATAAGAAATGGGTGAGGAGAGAAAAGTGGTGCAAGCAGAAGGTACAAAATCAGTCAAGAAACTGAGGCAAGGAAATACATGTAGTGAAAGACCAAAAATAAATCAGTTTGGGCTGGATCCCAGAGTTTGCAGGGGGAGGAGGTGAATGGTGAACAAAGGTTCAATCCTGGAGAGCCTATATATATAGGCATATATATATATATATATATGCCTATATATATATATATATACCTATACATGTACACTGTGTTTACTGAAATCATAAATTTTATGGTAAGTGTAAGTTTTTGAAGAATGTAAGCAATGATTTAAAATTATTAGATGTATTCTAAAAGTGGATCACACCTGGAAAATGAATTGGAGAAAAACAAAGCTTAATGCAGTAAGAGGCAAGAGATACTCATAGCTTGGGCTGAAATTCCAATCAAAATGGAAGAAGAGATGATACTCTAGTGCCATGTAGGAAATAGAAAATAAAATTACCATAATTCAATGATTCATCTGATGTGTGAGTTGACTGAGAAGCAGAGGTTTAGAAACAGCCCTATGTCCTGGGCTAGAAATAATAATAGAATGCAGGTGAAATTTCAACTTCTAAGAATACACTTCTTGGTCTGTCTCCCCAGTACCAAACCAAGTAGATATGTGTAGTTAAAACTCTGAAAATAAAGTTTGAGCAATGGGTTAATAGTGGTACTTACTACTGAGAAAGGTGAGAAAAGAGATGAGAATGAGTCAGTTGTTGGGGTGACTAAGCATTTTTGGAATCGGATTTCAGCGAATCGAGTGCACAGTATATTTAATTTGTGTTTAGTGAGATAATTTATGTGTGATTCACAGTCACTTCTATGGATAGTTATTTGTAACCACTGTAGTTTATGTAGTTCCAATCATTGTGTTGATATATCCAACATCATGATAAATGAGTGCAGAGCTAAGGGGCATATCACTATATGAGTGTGCTTAATGACATTTGAAGTATGTAGGTAGTACAAAACAAGAAACTAGTCAATGGAAAATTATTCCAAATCTTAGAGCTCATATATAAGGTATATAGAGGTGACCCCAAATTTGACAACCATGCACTTTCCATGCACCATGGTGCTTTCAATTATAAGTCACAAAATTTAAAGAAACTTTTCTAAGCCGATGATGATTTAAAATTTTTATCAAATATTCAAGAGAAAAGTCTGGATTCACATTTTATTCTTTCTGTAGAAAATATGATTTTTGGGGCACCTGAATGACTCAGTCGGTTGTGTCCGACTTCAGCTCAGGTCATGATCTCGCAGTTTGAGAGTTCAAGCCCCGCATCAGGATTTGTGCTGACGGCTCAGAGCCTGGAGCTTGCTTCAGATTCTGTGTCTCCTCCTCTCTCTGCCCCTCCCCTGCTCATACTCTGTGTCTCTCTGTCTCTCAGTAAATAAACATCAAAAAAAAATATGTTTGTAAAGATGAATAAAATATCTAGCTGAAATAAAAAAAAAACAAGGAGAAAAGGTATTTATTACAGAGGTATGTTACTGAGTTAATTAGTGAAAACGTTGTGTTACTTTTCAAGTTCATTGATGTTTTAACATATATAAATTTTTTTAAATTTGTAACGTATTATAATTTCTTTCACATTTTAAATATATATTTTTATACCTAATTTTGCATTTGTAATTTTATATTCTTTTCCTTAAAGAATGTCCCCAAACATTAATAACCTAGAGCCCACACTGTTTGGATATGTCTCTGGTGGGAGCTAATGACAAAATGCCATCTGTAAGGAAAAAAATGAGAGGAGAATCAAAGGCGAGAGGCTGATATTTTCCTCAGTGGTGTATGAGACCAAGATGGGATTCCCCATTAACAAGAGATATGGTTATCCCAAACTAAGTTATAGTACTCACTGTAACACATGTGTCGGGTTGCTTAGATTATGGTGAGGAAGAGAAATTCTTTAAATTATAGGTCTCATTTACATGAAGACATGATTTAATATTAACAAGGACACATAGATATTCTGGGTTAGAGGTTCTCAAACTTTAAAGTGCCTAAAGAATACCTAAAGAACTTTATAAAATTCTGATTTTTGCACTCTTATCTCCAAAGGTTCTAATCAGGAACCAGGATTTGCTTTTGTTTAGCCCACACCCCAGGTGTCTTTAACACAGACATCCCCCAAACAACTTTGTTGACTATTGATTTGGGGCCAGTATGGATTTCCAGGATGTACTGTTTGGGGTATCTTTTCTTAAAATCCCCCCTCCCCTACACTTTTGAGTGGCTAACATAGATTTATATTGCTAAACATGAAATGTCTGTGGAAAACAAAAAAGCATCTAAACACCACAATACACTATTATAATAAAGAGTATGTATAATATGGAGACATAATGGGATTATCTATGTATAAATAACTGGATTTGTTATATGTCAAGATGAATGGTTTTGGCTTTAGAAGCCTCAGAAATAAGTTATGGTGCTAAAAAAAGAGAGAGAGAAATCAAATCACATAGAAATCAGTGTCTAATTTCAATGATTTAATACATTTATTAGATGCATTTAGTATGCTTTGAAGAAGTCACCTCAGGATACATCTTCTTCTCAAAACTAATTTTTGAGAATATGCCTGCAACAAATATCTTAAAATTGAATTAAGAACCTTTGACATGTTATTTTTTAAATCAACTTTAATGAGGCATGATTTTTTATTGTCAGATTATTCTGACTATAAAAAAATAGTGCCTACTTTTAATCTTTGAATATGCAAATTAATTTTTTGAAATGAACAAAAATAACAGAGTAACATTGAGAGATAAGATAGGTAGAAGTCAGTGGCTCAAAAACAAGACCAGGATATTTTATAATGAAATTAATGTATTTAAATGAGGCAAATGTAGTAAATTTTTACTAAAGGGAATTTCAAAAGAAAAGAGAGTCAAACCTTTAAGATTCATCCAGTGCATGTGCCTACAGAGTACAATACTTAGATACAAGAGCTCCAGGAGGATTTTATTTTTATTTTTTTTTTCAACGTTTATTTATTTTTGGGACAGAGAGAGACAGAGCATGAACGGGGGAGGGTCAGAGAGAGAGGGAGACACAGAATCGGAAACAGGCTCCAGGCTCTGAGCCATCAGCCCAGAGCCCGACGGGGGGCTCGAACTCCCGGACCGCGAGATTGTGACCTGGCTGAAGTTGGACGCTTAACCGACTGCGCCACCCAGGCGCCCCACCAGGAGGATTTTAAAGTTGTCCTTAGCTGAAACTTGTTTTCTAGATGAGGAATTCAGGACTAAGGCCCTGGAGTCATTTGCCCAGGAGGGAAGCATCAAGATACATCTGGGAACCCAGTGTTCTGACTTCTAACCTGTATAGTTTTCTATTTTGCTTTCATTTCCACTAACCTTTTGTGGGATGGGATGTATTAAACTCTTGATTTTTGAATTCATATCAGTATAAGAATTCACTGACCTCACATTTTCAATCCTTATTTGAGCTAATGAACCATTTGTGCAGGTGTTATCTACACTTAAATTTACAGATTGCCCCACCAAAGGAGCTGTCAGACTTTGGGTAGGAGTAAGGTAAGGGAAGCACATCTAGCTCTATGTGTAATGAAAAGTAGCATAAATAGACAAATATTTTAAAGGAGAAGATAAAACACTTTGGGTTACTGTATGTATTTATAAGAATCTTAGCATGTAGTCTGATTGGGTGATATGCTGAGAGAAGGAATGATGCTTTGTCTATTCCAGGATATAGATATCATTTAGTAGATTCAATTAACTTTTTGCGGGGTGCACCTGGGTGGCTCAGTCGGTTAAGCCTCTGACTTTTGATTTTGGCCTGTGGCATGATCTCACAGATCATGAGATCGAGCCCCATGTAGGGCTCTGTGCTGATAGCACAGAGCCTACTTCGGATTCTCTCTCTCTCCTCTTTCTCTCCCTCTCTCTCTCTCTCTCTCTGGCACTGCCTTACTTGCCACACTCACTATCTCTCAAAATAAATAAATAAACACTAAAAAATTTAACTTTTTGATCTCTCAAATAAGAAAGCTGGGAGGTAATGAAGTTGGAAATGAAAAAAGAAACAAAAATAGCAAGGAAAAGAATCCCGGCTACCAGTCCACTGGAAGTGACTCCTGTTACTAAAATCAGTATTTTTATTCTGTTTTCTTCACTGAGCACTCAGGTGAGGAATGGAGAAATTTCCAAAATTGCACAAATTTCATCAGCAAAGGAACACTTATAGTTTATTATGTCAATTAAGTATATAATATGATTTTAAATAAATGATAAATAAGTGAGTAAAATGTGGATTTTGGTTCAGATTTTTGACTTTCAGTCTATTTTGCTGACATTCAGTGCAATATTTTGCTGCCACTGTTGGCAGCATCCTTTTGTATATTGTCTATAATATTTAGTATATTCTAGCTGCCCATGAAGGAACTGAAAATTCCTTTATTCAGTTTTTTAAATTTGTAAATTTGTAAACTGAATTACAATCCTGCTACCATTTAAATATTGATAAGTGTGTTACTCTCTTTTCTGTGTTTTTCCTCAGTAAATTTTTTTAATAATTCTTTTACCATGATTAATTAATCTATTCACTAAAGAATGTCTAAGACATATAATGATATTTACAAAACTGTGTTCAGAATTCATATCAAAGAAACCACAAATACCCTTTGGAAACAAGAGCATGAATGTATATAATGAATAGTAATTAACAGGTAGATAATTAAAAACATGATGAGATATTGTGTTAATATATCTACTTTTAAATTGTAATAATTGGAATCCATTTAGTCTTCTTTGAATATAGAACATAGTTGGGGAAGCTAAAAATTTAACAAATATGAGATGGCAGGTTCTTGTATATATATTTTAAGTCTTTGTTGTCCAAATGTTAACTTGTTCTTAAGTTTAATTCATTTTTTAATATATTTTAAAGTAGCTTAAACATTTAAGTACTTCAGAAAAGTTATTTAATCTAGTGGAATATATCAACTTTAATTGTATAGTTGTCAGGACTTATTCATAGTTAACATCAGTAAAAGACCAGAGTCCTTAAAATTTGTTTGTTTTCCTCATGTTTGCGTACACTTTTATCTTCCCAATCATCTGCTAATAGTCTCTCAAAAGATATATATTATCTCAAAAGGTATGTATTATCTCAAAAGATATATATATATATATATATATATATATATATATATATCTTTGCTCATTCTTAAGAATTATATCCTCATCCATTACAATGTTATGAAATTGCAGCAATTCAGTCACATCTTCAGACTCCACTTCTAATTCTAGTTCTCTTGCTATTTCCATCACATCTGTAGTTAATTCCTACAGTGAAGTCTTGAACCTTTCAAAGTCATCCAGGAGGATTGGAATCAACTTCTTCCAAACTCCTGCTAATATTAATATATTGATCTCTTTCTACAAATCAAAAATGTTATTAATGTCATCTAGAATGGTGAATGCTTTCCAGAAGGATTTTGATTGACTTTGCCCCGACCCAGCAGAAAAATTACTTTCTATAGCAGCTATAGCTTTATGAAATGTATTTCTTAAATAATAAGACTTGAAAGCCAAAATTACTCCTTGACCCATGGGCTGTAGAATGGATGTTGTGTTAGCAAGCATGAAACATTAATCTCATTGTACATCTCCACAGAGCTCTTGGGTGACCACCAGGTACATTGTCAAATGAGCAGTAATGTTTTGAAAGGAATTTTTTTTTTCTGAGTAGGTCTCAACAGTGGCTTAAACTATTCAGTAAACCATATAGTAAGCACATGTGTTGTTATTCAGGCTTTGTTGTTCCATTTGTAGAACACAGACAACATAGATTTAGCGTAATTTTCAAGGGCCCATGGATTTTTGGAATGTAAATGAGCAGACTTGAACTTCAAGGCATCAGCTACATTAGCCCCTAACAAGACAGTCAGCTTATCTTTTGAAGGTTTGAAGCCAGTCATTAACTTCTCCTTTCTAGCCACAAAAATCATACATGACATCTTCTTCCAAAAAGGGCTGTTTTGTCTACATAAAATATCTGTTAGTTAGTGTAGCCGCCTTCATTATTAATTAATGATCTTAGCCAGATCTTCTGGATAACTTGCTGCAGCTTCTACTTCAGCACTTGCTTCACCTTTTACTTTAATATTTTGGAGATGTCTTTTTTCCTCAAACCTCATGAACCAACCTTGGCTGGCTTTAGATTTTGCTTCTGCAGCGTCCTCACCTCTCTCAGACTTTGGGCTTTTCTCTGGTTTAGGCTTGGACTTAATGGAATGTTGGAGCTGGTGTGATCTTCTCTCCAGTCCACTAAAACCTTCTCCGTATCAGCATTAAGGCTGTTTGTCTTTTTTATCATTTATGTGTACACTGGAATAGCACTTTTACTTTCCTTCAGGAACTTTTCCTTTGCAATGCATCAGGGGCGCCTGGGTGGCTCAGTTGGTTAAGCGTCTGACTTCGGCTCAGGTCATGATCTCATGGTCCGTGAGTTTGAGCCTTGCGTCGGGCTCTGGTGCTGATGGCTCGGAGACTGGAACCTGCTTCGGATTCTGTGTCTCCCTCTCTCTCTGCCCCTAACCCACTTGCATTCTGTCTCTGTCTCTCTCAAAAATAAATAAACATTAAAACTGGTCAACCAAACAGCAAACTGGCTGATCACTTCTGCAAAATGATTATTCAACAAAGGAACTTTAAACCACAGGATTGCATAGGTAGTTCATTCTTCCTCATGGCAAATCTGGAGCTGTCTTTCTGGGAAGGATGCTGCATCTTAAGAGTACAGCTTAAGAATGAGGTCACAACTCACTTAAAACTCATATTTCCTGAAAAACGGGCAAGCACCAGGATGTCCACCCTTCATGGAATTTTTCCAAGTTCTATTATCATGGGGTCTCTTAAAATTAACAAGCTTTTGAAAATAGTCAGAAAATATGCAGAATATGTTTGAGGTCAAAAGAAATAGAAATATCACAATGATACAACCTCTTGTACTGACATTCAAAAACAATACTTCTTAGTATAGTTTGACATTCAAAAACTATACTTCTTAGTATAGTTTAGGGTGTGGGGAAAAAAGTAAGGTTGGGGGCTTACTTTGACACTATATTTGGAGGGCAGTGCAAGCAGGGGAGGGGCAGAGATAGAGGGAGACAGAATCCCAAGCAGAATCCCTGATGTGGGGCTCCAATTCATGAACCTTGAGATCATGACCTTAGCAGAAATAGAGTTGGATGCTTAACCGACTGAGCCACCCAGGTGCCCTATCACGAAGTATTTCTGAGTAAAACCAAAAAAACAATATTTTGAATATTTAAAAAAATCCAACAATTTATATGTATAGAAAAACCTACAGAAACATTTTTAAAAGTAGTTGCAGTTATTGTCTATGAGTGGTGAACTTCAGTATATTTGATTTTTGTCCCTTTGTTATCTTCCATTTTGTTTTGTTTTACTTAAATATAACTTGTGTAATTATAATATCACCAAAATTTGAATGATAGAAAATAATAACAGTCTAATACAGAGTCAGGTAATATGATTTAATACATGTTTTGTTAAATTATATTGTTTGTCAGTAATTTCTTAATTTGGGGGAAAAATGTAAAATCATTGGCATAATGTGAGAACATGTATGCATTTATATCTCTTCCTGAAAACATTATGAGGCTTGATTTATATTCCTTTTGGCCCCCATGGCTACCTTTTCTAATTTCCTATTAACATTAAAATGTTACATTAGACCTTTCCTTTTGATAGAGTGATAATTACTTTCACAAGGATTCATTTAAATTCTCATGACATGTGTCTTCTGCAGAGAAGTACTTAATTATCTCTGTTACTTATAGTTATGTTTAGGAAACCCATTGAACTTTCATTCATATTTCACAATTATCCAAATAACATAAGCCCGCCTAGCTGGGACCTCTGTCCTCTACCACATTAACTAATAAAGATGCTCTTCTCGTTTGATAGTTTGGGGTTTAGATATATATCTACAAAAGGGTAACAATTCTATGAAAACCACTATCTCACCATATTTTAATTTCCCCCCTAGAGGACTTTCATACATTTTAAGTATTTGTTTGATGATGGAGATAAAATACAAGGAGCTGGAAAGTTCATTTATTCCATGCTTTTGATTGTGGAGAATACTAAAGAAGGAAATTCTTGACAATATCCAACCTTTTGTGTTCTTAATATTCAGTCTTTTCATCTGTGGTACACCTTCATGATTGCCTCTATCTCCACAAATGCCTTCTTTTTTTATTTTTTATTCACAAAGCTGTAAATAAATTATAAACAAAGGTTCATTCTTTCTAGGGACATTTGCTGCCTTTATAGATCTGAGACTCAAACACACCGAATTTTAGGTATCAGTCAGAACTTGGGTAAGGTTTGAGAAGAAGGAAGCACTGAGGCCTATTTTGGAAGTGCAAATTTGGTGCAAAGTCACAACATTTAAAAAGAGGGTGAATACCAATGGTTTATATGACTTCCAGGTAGATTTTTAGTTCAACATCTGTAGTGCCTGCACATGTATGTGTGGAATGTTTGGGGCTGTTGCAATGACTGAAGGCACTGCTGGCATTTAATCTCTAGAAGTCAGTGATGCTAAATATACTCACAGTGCAAAAATTGTTGCTCTCAAAATGCCAGTAATCTCCAAACTGAGAAAAAAACTCCTTTAGTGGTAATAAGAGAGCTTTGTGTTAGTCAGATTAGTATTTGTGTTCTGCTTCCTAGTTGGGTAATATTAAGAAAGTCTTTCAACTTTCTAAACAGTCTCGTATCTGATTCGTTGAACATAAATAACAAGTTTTGGTGAGTATTAAATAAAATAGATTGTTTATTTTAGTATGTGGCAGATAGTGTGCATTCAATGACTGTTGCCATTTATAGTATTATTATCTTCCCCACAAGAAAGTCTTTCAAAAACTGTATCAACTTAAAATAACAAAAAGTCAAGGGTGCCTGGCTCAGTCATTTAAGCATCCAACTTTGGTTCAGGTCATGATCTCATAGTTTGTGGGTTTGAGCCCTGCGTCGGGCTCTGTGCTGACAGCTCAGAGCCTGAAGCCTGCTTTCAGATTCTGTGTTTCCCTCTCTCTCTGCTCCTCCGCTGCTCGTGCTTTGCCTCTCTCTGTCTCTCAAAAATGAATAAACATTAAAATTATTTTTAAAAAATAATAAAAAATAAGAAGGCTTACTGCATGAAGAACATGTTAAAATATTGACTGCACTCAAGTCAAACAATGTGAATATTCAACCTATTTTCCAGGCTATCTTTGACACATAAACTAAACTTCAGCCATAGGAATCACTTGGTGTTCCAGTAGTATACCGTGTGTTCCCTGTATGATCTTCCTTTTGTTTGGAATGTTATTCTCCCACCTAGTGAGCTTGGCAATCTCACTTTTTTATATTAAAATGACTTTAACATACCTTTTTTGGGGGGAACTTCCCTGATACCTGTATCAGTTTCTTCTGGTTGGTAGTGAAATTATGCAACATGCCATGGCCAAGTAATAAGGATATTTGTTGCATAACATGACAAAATGTGTAGAGATCCATGGGATGGAGTGCAGAGGCACCTCGGGGTAGTCCAACACTATCTTCTAAAACCTAGTGATGAATGTCTTTCTGCTATTGTCATCCTCACTGTGTTAGCCTTTGTCCTTAGGCTTATTTATCCTCATGCTCTGATTATGGCTGTGGCTGGTTCAGATTTCAAATGCTGACAACCTAAAGCAATGCAGAAAGCTTTTCCTCTCCTCCTCTCAAGTCTTTTTTTTTTTCTTTTTAATAGAAAGAAAATTGTTTCCTGGGAAAGTCTTAGCAGACTCTCAACCTTGGTTGTCACTGATGAACTCTAGGACACGTGTCCATGCCCTCACCACAAGGGAGACAGGGAAAGCAAGCAAATGGTTTTCCCTGCCTCTACAGTGGGATATGGGGTTTTTCAAAAGTGGTAAAAGTAGCTGTTGAGTAGGTCACAAAAAAGGTTTCCTGCCTGCCTGCCTTCTCTGCATCTCTGTTGCAGCTGTCTACAGCACAACTCTCAGCTGTCCACAGCACAAGTTCCTCCGTTTGCAATGTTTTTCCAATACCCTCCACACCTATATTAACACTTATTTCACATTACTGTAAATATTTCTACATTTGCCTCCCCCTCAGCAACTTATGGGTAGAAATCCTGTTGTCTTCATCATTATATTCCTATTTTGGTTCACCATAAATGAGTACTAATTAAATGAGTAAGTTTAAAGTCTTTTAAAATAGGAAACAAGAGGGGCGCCTGGGTGGCGCAGTCGGTTAAGCGTCCGACTTCAGCCAGGTCACGATCTCGCGGTCCGGGAGTTCGAGCCCCGCGTCAGGCTCTGGGCTGATGGCTCGGAGCCTGGAGCCTGTTTCCGATTCTGTGTCTCCCTCTCTCTGTGCCCCTCCCCCGTTCATGCTCTGTCTCTCTCTGTTGCAAAAATAAATAAACGTTGAAAAAAAATTTTTTTAAAAATAAAATAGGAAACAAGAAATTATCGTTGAGAAATATATTTTAAAATCAAAGTTGGAACTTGAGATAAGTGAAATTTTAGTCTTTGAAGAGCCCTTAATGGTTAAAACACAGCATAACAGATAGGAGATATTGCATCATCCCCGAAAGAGCCAAAGCCTAACCATCTGCTTCATATCTCACTAAGCCTAGAGATGAGAAAAAAGATGTGAATTTTGGTACCCCCTGGGAGATTGGAAGAGGATCACACAGGATTTAGAGAATAGAACTTGCAAGGAAATGTCAATAATTTAGGCTTTTTCTTTTACATTTACGAAGGAGACCTGTCAAAATTTTCCCTTTCCTTAACAATGTAGTATATGAAATAACTCTGCAGATTCATTTCACAGGGCTTTTGAGAAAGGGCAGGTAAAAAGGAAATAGAACATTTCTACTGAAATTTCAGAAAAGAACACTGAACTGCAAAGCTTTAGTCCAATGATAATAAAAAGTGGAATCGACCATGTTGAATGTATCAGTTTTATTCCACTGAAAAATACAACCTTTGTCTCTTGCTAAATAAAAGACAGTGTTTTTACTTTGGTACTTTTTTGTTTTTTTCTTGATTAAAAAAAAGCAGTTCTACACTGAGTGTGTTACAATTTTCCATATCACTTCCTGAGGAAAAACAGAACAAAACAAAACAACAACAACAACAACAAGGAGGCTAAGAATATTTAAATGATCAAGGGAACAACAAAACAAAACAAAAAACAAAACAAAACCAACTTTCTGAAAATTAAATGTCAAATTGGATTTGAAATGTTTACAGAGATACTTTTCATTTGTTCATTATGATAGAAATGATAAATGAGCAAAGCTTCTTCTGAAGATAATGTACTTCTTTAAATTTCCAATTTTGTCCTGGTTTTACATAAGGTGTTTTGTAAATAAAAATTGCCATTTGCAGCACCAAAACCACTTGGCGTTTAATAAGGCATAGGGTGATTGCAAATTTGGTAGCCAGCAGAAAACATAAAAATATACAATTCAGTTACAATTTTCTCATAATACAAATATATCACATTTTGGCATTTTCTCATCTCATGAGAATAAAAACATGCACGCGCGTGCGCGCACACACACACACACACACACACACACTCTTCCTAATTCATATATTTCCCAGAGATGGCATTTACTTGAGCATTTATTCTGTATTTTTCATAAAGTCTTGTCATGTGTTTCTAGTTATTATTGTTGGCCTTAGTCCTGTCATTTGACATCAAGGAGGAGAGGCATTTTACTTAAGCAGGTAGCCTTGAAATGAACAGAACGCAACTTAGGAGAAAATGGCCTTAAAGTAATGGTAAAGTACCTGACAGCTTGGCTAATCAGACTTGGAAAAAAGTGATGTTTGGGCTGTGAGATGTAATGGTTCTAGTATTAGTTTCCTATTGCTATTGTAACAAATTATTGCAAACTCAGTGGGTTAAAGCAACACAGTTTTTCTTATCTTGCAGTCATGGCGGTCAGAAGCCTAAATCCTGTCCTTAGGACTGAATCTTTATGCAGTCTCTGGATGAAAATCTGTTTCCTTGCCTTTTTCAGCTTCTAGAGGCTGTCCCACATTGCTTGGTGTGGGACATCAGATCGTTCCAACTTGTGTTTCTGTTTTCGCATCTTCTCTCCTCTCTGACTTCCCTTTTATAAAAACTCTAAAGATTGCATTGGGCTCACATGGATAATCCAGGCTAGTCTCCCTACCTCATGATCCTTAGCTTAATCACATCTGCCCAGTCCCGTTTACTATGTAAGGTGACATTCTCAGGTGTGGGAGTTAGGATATGGACATTTTTGGGGTAACATTATTCAGCCTGCCAAAGGACTCTTATTCAAACATTTGGTTTGTCTGTCTTAATCAGTCTTCGCTTCAGGGATAACAGAGTTCTAGGTGGAGTTGTATGCTAATTTTAAAATACCACAATATATGTACATACTGTATGAGTGTATGTGCACATATGTCTGTACTTAGAGTAATTAAGTGTCTAAATTCTCAATAATGACTCAGCAGGACAATGGGAATTATTAACTAAAATTCATGTTATTGTTGAAAGGTGGGTACTCTTGTAAAAAGTTCAGGAAAGAAAAAGAAGTAAAAACCTATGAATTACTGAAGTGGGGGTTAGTAAAAGTTTATTGTGCCTACACCAAAAAGATAGTTTGCAAACTGAGAGTTGTATTCCATGTGGAATGAGGCTTAGAGCTATATTGTTATAAAGCGGCTTATATAGTATGGAGGCAAGGACTATTCTTCACAGTGATTGTTGACAATATTATGATTTTCTTAAATATAAGGTAATTGGTTAGCGGTTACCTCATATCCATTTTGGGGAACAGTTTAAGTTTTGCTTAAATTTTCAGAGGCATAAGCAAGAAGTGACCCAGGTCAAATTAGTCTCCTTTGTCTTGCCTCGCAAATAAGCTAAATTAAGCTTTGCTTGTATGACTAAAGTAGTTTGTCTGTTCAGGGAATTTTCAAGTCTGGTCTCTTGTTTGATTTTAGCACTCTTCATTACTAACTGTCCCTCTAATTTAAGCTTGGGCAGATTGTTAAGATGGATTTAAGAAAGACAAATGATACTATGAATTATATAGTCTTATAGTGTATAATATGGTTTATTTTTAATCAACCAGGCTTTTTGTGGAGGAAAACTAAGTACTTAGTAAAATTAAACTGCCAGGTTTGACCATTTTTGACCGACCTTTCTTCACACAAACCTTCTTAATATAATCCAAATATATTTTCCTATTTCTATTAAACATAGACTTAAAATGATGAGTTACATTTTATCTTACACTTACAAAGATGGTATTTTTAAAAGAATTATCTTAAAAAATACCACTATCATAATATATTTGGCTAAGTTAGCATTGCATAACCAGGTATTGTAAAAGTGTAATTTTCAGTATAGTCTTTAAGAGACTCTGGAGGATAACACTGAATCTCTCTCAAGTTTGATTTTTAGTTTTCATGGATGCTTTAATTTCATATGGTATAAACTTTAGTATTCAGGTTATTTTATTTTAACCAGGGGATAACTTCATTTTAATTTTGGTGATTAACTAAATAAAGCTATTTATCATTTTGATAATAAAATATAAAACACAGTATTGCTTTGTTTTTTATCCCCCACCCTTTATCCAAAAAAAAAAAAAAAAAAGAAAGAAACAAAGAAAGAAAGAAAGACAGAAAGAAAGAAAGAATAATTCTTTTCAGAAAATGTGAGATTTTTCCATTAAAGTCACCTTGTTGGGGCAAATATAAAGTCTTAAGACAGAACCTTCAGCCCCCCAGGAGCTCATTACCAGTAGCTACAATACATACGGTAAAATACAATAGGAGCTTTTTGGATGGAGTGTTATAGAACTGGTGATGGAGGAAGAAAAAAGTTTCTTGGGGAAGTTTTGATTAAAGGAGGTAAAATGTCATTGACTTTAGAGGAGAGACTAGAATTTCATTGTACGGGAAAGGGCATTCCAAGCAAAGCAATAAAACAGTAAAGACACATAAAAGTATATATTTAGGGAAAGTGTAGAAGAGCATAGAGAACTAAAAGTGTTTGTTGGACCAAGAATGGATAGTAGAAGAAAGCATTGAAGAAGAAATACTTTTGCCATATTATGAAAAAACAATTCGTATGGAATTCTAAAGGATTTTTCTTCATCTATATATGCACATTTTTCTGGAGAATGGGTAAATATAAAGGCAAAAGATTTAAGGTACTTCCTAATAACTCGATAACTAACACCACTCCTTTAATTTTACATGAGCTTAATCAAAATTTGAAGTTGAGTTAGTAATACTAGTAATATCTGTAATACAGTAAGAATTTCTGTAGATCTCTACAAGAATTCTATTCTTCTGGTAATGGAATCATTGCTTCTTATGTGGGAAGAAAGGAAATGTAGCTATATTTCTCTTTTAGCAATTATAGATGGTATATTATTAACCATTATATGACTGTCAGTGATGAGATATATAGATATACTAGATTTAGTAGATATACTAAATAAATATTTATGATGTTAACTAACTTCTGAAAATCTAAGTCACAGACCTTCCCTAATGCTTAGCTAGTGCAGGAGGTTGTAGCAATTCTTTAACTTAGCTAGGATCAATATTGCATTCCTCAGGAATTTAGCTGTTGAATGGGTGCTACCCTTCCTTTTACCTTTAATATGCAGTTACCAGAGTTCATCATTTATACTTCCTTTGAAATGTTTTTAATGTTTATTCATTTTTGAGACAGAGACAGAGCATAAGCAGGGGAGGGGCAGAGAGAGGGAGACACAGAATCCAAAACAGGCTTCAGGCTCTGAGCTGTCAGCACAGAGCCCAACGCAGGCCTGGAACCCATGAGCTGTGAGATCATGACCTGAGCCGAAGTCAGACATTTAACCGACTGAGCCACCCAGGCGCCCCTATCCTTCCTTTAAATGTCCCCAGAATGTCCTATTGTGCATTTAGTAGGCAATTATCTTTTTTTTTTTTGTAAACTAACATTCTCATTAGTATTTAAATAGCAAGTCGACATCTAAGGGAAATGGCATCACATTATTATAAATTAATCATGGTGAAAACTCAAGGAGCTGGAGTCTACATAATTTTTTCAATAGATGCCTATTGGGGGATATTAGTTTTAGTATTTGACTGTGATACTTCCTGTCTTTTTAAAAGATAAAAAATAGTTCATTGTGACATTAAAATGAGGAAATACAAATTAGATAAGTCTGTGGCAACTCATGTATCTAAAATCTTTTGTTTAAGACCATCTACATGCAACTTCCAAAAATGTTACTCTTAATTTTTATTAAAATGAGCAATTATATGCTTTCATATAAATGTAGCAAGATTATCATACTAATCTAGGGTGAATCCAAACTTAGTAAAAGTCTATAGGCTATGGTTGTCCTAATCTTTTCATGTCTTTTTATTGCAAGATACTATTATTATAAAGAGATAGACATGGTCCTAGCTTTGATCTTCTTCCTTAGGGATGTAAGTGAAACTGCCTACACATTCTCATAAGCTTCTTGTTTTAATTACAGTGTATAACAGTACCTTTCATACAATATGAAGATATTTAAAATAAGATTAGTTTGAATATCTCAGAAGTGTGGCATGAAGCATTAAATAGGATAAGTGGAAAATACATGTATACACAGAACATATTTAGCTTCTGATTCAAGGAACTCAATCTGGTGGATATCTTTTAAAATAATCACCTTGAAGTAGTGAACATTCATTCATTTGGATCATATAATCAGTGCTTTTAAAAACCAACCTTGAAATGGAATATCTGGTTGAAAAATAAATAGGTGAGTTGTAGAAAGCTATTCTTAACTGCTACTTCTTAGAGAGATAATATAAATTATCTCAAAAATTGTCCTCAAAATTGCAACAGTACAAGTTGTCTTTCAAGGTTGGATCTTGCTTAGAAGCTGATAACACAGGCTCATTAGGTAAATCCCCGTAAGTCTGTCTTACTCCTAATATGTATCTATTTTGAATTAGGATGGATTTGGGTACATATCTATACATGTGAATATGTATTGAGGGTGGTTTGCATATTTTCCCAAGGGATTTTCTTCTGAGATTTTCCCCAAGGGATTATTCTGTATCTGTGTTCAATGTAGGTGAACGTTTGGACATTAATACAACACAAAATTAACAAAACATGATAATTGTCAACTGCACACTTTTCAGCCTTAGCTGGATCCTCATCGCTGTTAGAAAGAAATCCTTTCAGGGGCGCCTGGGTGGCTCAGTCGGTTAAGTGGCCGACTTCGGCTCAGGTCATGATCTCACGGTCCGTGAGTTCGAGCCCCGCGTCGGGCTCTGTGCTGACAGCTCGGAGCCTGGAGCCTGTTTCAGATCCTGTGTCTCCCTCTCTCTGACCCTCCCCCGTTCATGCTCTGTCTCTCTCTGTCTCAAAAATAAATAAACGTTAAAAAAAATTAAAAAAAAAAAAAAAAGAAATCCTTTCACAAATTCCTAGTTGAGTCCTGCTCCAACTCCCTCAGCAGTTATCCTAAATCTTTACCACTTTTTCCAGTTCCATCCTTTGCAAATTGTAAAAAAATAATATTGCTTTTCAGTTCTTTGAGAAAACACAACCAGGCAAGAAAGCAGCTTCCTACCAGGTAATTACTTATCTATTTCATGTCTATTTCATTTCTCTCTCCTTTCTTCCTCTGGGCAGGTGCCCCTACTAGTGTTTAGGTTCTTATTCCAGCCACATGAGTTCTCCTTGGGAAACTGTTCCACTTCCACATCCTTGGGCTCCAGTCTCTCTTCCTTCAGTGGCATCTTTTCCTCAGCCTACACATTTGCTCCATCTTTTCAGAACTCATCGTATTGAGTGTTGTCACAGTGACCCCCTTCCTCATTACAATTCTTGAAATTTCACATGGTTTTAGTGAAACTCCTTTGCCTTTGCCTTTCTCCTTTTGTATCTCTGGATAAACTTTCTGTCCCCTCTGTCCCCTTGCCTGACCTACTCCTATTTCTTTGCCTCTACCCGTTTCCCCCCACCTCACTTAAATTTCATCTACATCTATTCCTACAGTTTTTTGCTCTTTCCTTTACAGCTCCAGTTCTGTTCCATGTTTCCAGTTTTGATTATTCTCCTAAATTTCAGACTTAAAATGCATCTCTGCCTGATGCATATTTATTCTTGAATCTCCCACAAGCATCTCATACTCATTATATTCAAAAGCTGTTGAGAAGTTCACATTTAGGGTCAAAGATCTGAACTTAAGATTCCGACATTTAATGAGATGGCGAGCAGGATATTTGACTTCAGTTTCCTCATCAAACACTGTCTTGAAACTCTATTTTACCGATATATTTATCCACCAACCATCCCTTCTCATATACATTATTGCAGTAACATCCTAATTGATCCCCTTGTTTCCACCTTCACTTCACTGAAGTTTTTCTCAACACAGTAGTCAGAATTATACTTTAAAACAGTAAGTTATATCATCTCTTTATTCAGAACCTTCCAACGGTTTGTCGTCTTGACTTTTAATAAAAATCAAGCTTTCCTGTGTCCTCCTCAACCCTGTATATACTGATTCCTTGCCCCAACTCTTTCTACTCTCTCTTTTCTCCAGCTATTCTGACTTCCTCAGTATTCCTTAAATTTTACTGGACACCCTCCTGCCTCAGGTCCATAGTATATGACTCTTACTACATTACCTTTTATTCAAATGGATGTTGCCCTCCCCTTCATTTCAGATGTCATTGTCTGCGATGTATTCTCTGACCACCTTATTTAAAATTGTACATCCATATCCCCAGCCTCCAATTCTTAATCCCCTTCTCTGTTTTATTTTTCTCCATAAAGTTTTATCTTCTTATGTATTATACACATAACTCATTTATTTTGTTTTTGTTTCTATCCTGCCACTATTAATATAAGCTTCATGATGCCAAGGATTTCTACTTAAAACAAAAGTTATCTTCAGTGCCTAGAGCATAGTAGAAACTCATTAGTGATTGTTGACTAAGTAAATGAATGAAAAAATTAAGATTGGGGGAGGGGAGAATGGAAATGCTTTTGAGGTAAAAAAAAAAAAACTATAAAATACTTATTATTCCCTCTGTTATACCTATTATTATTATCCCACTGCCTGCATGACCAGGGCCATGTATACATTACTTTTTTTGTTAATATCCATATGTTTTATTTTGGTTTTGAGATGCCATCCATCCAGTTAATTTTTGAGGCTATTCACTTGGAGATATATTTGAGCCTTTCAACCATTTGGTCACCAGTTATTAATTCTTACATCACTTGGAGCAGAGTCTCCATTTTAGTTCCCAGTACTTTAGTCCAATCATCTGGAGCTTTTCTCTAGACAATTGCAAGAGTGTCCTGACAGATGACTTTGTCGCATATATTATCATAAATAGCCTTTCTTAAGTACTTTTGTATGACTTCAAATTATCTACAAAACATTTCCTATGATAATCAAAGTCCTTCATTACTGACTCTGACCTATGTTTTGAGATACTATTTCCAACACCCTAAATAGTTCTTTTTGGCTCTTTTTTGTTTCTTTATACTTTCAATAAGTACTTATTGATTATTTACTGAGTCAGGAATTATACAATGGCATTTAGCAAGGCACCGTCTCTTTTCCCTTATTCTCATAGCAATTTATTATAGTTTGGGAGGAAAGAAAGTGGGAAACAGTCTAGCATCTCAACATCATAAATCAAATGCAGAGTAGCTATAGGTACAAAGAACATCCATTCTGATTTTTCTGGAAGAAATTTGGTTTATACCTGTTTCCCAGTATAATTCTTTTTTTTTTTTTTTCAACGTTTATTTATTTTTGGGACGGAGAGAGACAGAGCATGAACGGGCGAGGGGCAGAGAGAGAGGGAGACACAGAATCGGAAACAGGCTCCAGGCTCTGAGCCATCAGCTCAGAGCCCGACGCGGGGCTCGAACTCACGGACCGTGAGATCGTGACCTGGTTGAAGTCGGACGCTTAACCGACTGCGCCACCCAGGCGCCCCCCCAGTATTATTCTTAATAAGCCTTCCTTAATCTTCAGAACTCTCCCAGTTTGATGACAAATTATGTGGTCTCTTTTTCTATAAGCAAAACAATGTGAATTTTATCCCATGCTCTTTTCCTATATAAAAGTTATGTGGTAGTCTAAAGCAAACATATATTCTCCTCCTCTAGCTTTGGAACGTACTTATACATATGGTGGGGGAAAAAAAAAAACAACAGTTTTATAACCTGAATGTCATTCCAATTTTAGCAATTGTTTTTGTTTCAAATGGATTTTAATAATTAGTGCCTTACAAGCAAAAAGAATGAAACCTTCCCATTTGCAACCACGTGGATGGAACTAGAGGGTATTAGGCTAAGCAAAATTAGTCAGAGAAAGACAAATATCATATATATGACTTCACTCATATGTGGAGTTTAAGATACAAAACAGATGAACATAAGGGAAGGGAAGGGAAGGAAAAGTAGTATAAAAACAGAGAGGGGAACAAAACATATGAGGCTCTTAAATACAGAAAACAAACTGAGGGTTGCTGGAGGGGTTGGGGGTGGGGGGGATGGGCTAAATGGGTAAGGGACATTAAGGAAGACACTTGTTGCTAACTATGCTAACTAACTTGGATGTAAATAAATAAATACATAAATAATTTTTTTTGTTTTTAAAGAAAAAGTGATTAGTGCCTTGGACATATTTTTACTCTACTCCTTGTCTGGAATATCTTATATTTACTCTCTATTTATCTAAGTCCTACCCATTTTTAAAGTACATCTTCAAACTGTTCTTTGCTTTTGTCTCCATCTCTATGACTCTTTTAGCAGTCATTTTCTATATCATTTATTTGGCAACTTTTTGTATACACTAAGTACTTTTTTCCTCCGGGAATTGTTGGCACAAGTAGTCTGCTGGATCCTCAAAGCGAAAGATCGTGACTTCTACATTTTTGTAGCAACAGTTCGAGCTAAATACAGAGTATGCTCAATTAAGTTAATCTTAAAAAACAAGTTATGATAACAGTGGTAATAAGTGTGATATTGACAGTAGATTTGTTGAAAAATATAATATGGTAAGATAAAACAATAGGGACTTTCAGGAAATATCTATAGTATGAGAATGGGAAAAATTTAATTATATATCACATCCATTGGTTAAAGATGTGTGTATGTTTGTGCATGTTTGTAATGTATATTTATTGAAAATTATGTGGGGGTTGGGAGGGAGAGAAAGGAAAGATATACCATATTTTATGCAACCATTGTGTGGAAAATGCACCATCATTTTGTATATTACTAGGGGAAAAATGTCAGTGAAGTTATGGTCTAATGCTTTCATATCATTTAGAATTTTTATTTGATAACATATTGAAAGACCTACTTATTGATAGATTTTTAAAATTTTGAATCATTCCTGTATATACATAAACAAAAGTATAAGTGATATCAAATGGTTAAGGTGTTCCTAACACTCTTTCACATTCAGAGATTATCGATTGTAAGAAACATTCCTATTTCAGACATTTAAAATATGTAAAAAAGTAAATATTGTATTGAGTGGATTCACAGTGTGTAAGTAAGTATATTGCAAAAAAAAAAAAAACAGAAACAAAAACAAAGGAAGACATATAATAAATTTACTAGGACTTGAAGAAAGGCTACAGATCCTAAATATTCTGAAGCCATGGAAGGAAAATAATGTAATTTTTGGATACAACCAATTGTAGAAACCCAAATTAGAGCAAAGCTTTACAGAACTTTGCAGTCCGGTAGCAGAAGCTGTCATATGGGAAGTTGTAGCAAAAAAGGAAAGAGAAGAAAAAGAAAAAGAAAAAAGAAAAGAAAAGAAATATTATGATATTGGGTATTCAACTGACATGAATCCCCAGTATCAGGATGGATGATTAGGAACTGAAGTCTCAGAGATGGAGTTTAAGTACAATATTTAATTTTTATTACTGATTTTTCTTTCTCTTAGAGCAGAGGAGGAAACTAAAATTTCTGTACTCAGGACTTCTGGTTTGGATCAATATCTTCTATAAAGCCCACTGACTGTGATAGCCATATGTCTTATCCAATATGACCAGACCTCTAGTCATAAACACAAACAGAATTCTTAACTATTTTCAGAACAGAATGTGTGAGACCACAACATAGTCACTTCTATCAAAAATGTGTGCTTGAGCCAAGTGGCCAAAATTAAGACAAATACTTGGTTTAGTTTTGCTCCTGAAGAGAAAATGTGGATCACACTCATGTACCTTTTATGTATTGCTTTCCCACATTTCATCTTTGTACTGCTCTCGTGTTCACGTTCAGATCATTCATATTTTATTTCGAAACATTTTCATTTTCAGATCAGCAGTTGTGTGATCCTGGTGAATTTCTTTGCCACGATCATGTGACTTGTGTCTCCCAGAGCTGGCTGTGTGATGGGGACCCTGACTGCCCTGATGATTCAGACGAATCTTTAGATACCTGTGAGTAGAAAGGTTCTCATGCCATTCAGCTTTACCTTACATGTGAAACTAAATGTCAGTTGTTTTCATGGATGACTGCTGTTCTAGTTTATTTTTCCCCCCAAATAGCCTAAGAAACTTGAAACCTTTTCTTCGTGTTTTCTTTAAAATGACTATGTGAATGAGAGCATAAAATGCAGTTTCATACTGTGCGTTAATTTTTGAAGGGAAGAAAATGCAAGGTTAATTATTTCAATGTGATTGTGTTATTACTAGAAAAAATATAACTTGAGAGGAAAAAACATTTAAAACATAGCACTAAAAGGGAATAAGACCCTCTGCCATAATATATTTCACTCATTTTGAGACAGAAGAACATAGAGAAAGAATGGTAAAGTAACCAAGTTGAGCTTCCATATTATCTCTGTTAATATTTTGGGGCACTACACAAATTATTGAACATGATTTCTTTTGAAACAGAAAGACTGAAATGATTTTTATTCATCCCTACAGTGAGTATCTTTGCCTTTATAATATTAGATTCAGAAGCTCTTCATACACATGGATCTCAGTTGTAATAGTACCACTGTATCTAACTTGGGAGTCCACTGAGGGCTTTGCATGCATGAAAAATGCCCTTACAGCAAAATTATAAATAATAGGACCACAGCTAAATCTGCTATACTTTTTTTTTAATACTGACTATCATATAGCATATGAATACTCCTCTAATTTTGCTATTGATATTTCTAGCACTTCTAGTTTGTGCACCCCCTGTCCCCTGACAACCAGGTGTGCCAGCTTATCAGTATTCTCAAAGCAACTACGTAATGCTGTTGGGTTGAAGTGAGAAAAAAAAAATCCATCATCCTTAGTGCTTGATATTGTAAGAGATAACAATTATTGGTTCCATTTTCTATTTTTATTTACTTGTTTACAAGTCTTGCAGGCAGTGCCAATATAAGTTTTGATGACAATCTTGCCATTAGAAAGCAGAGGCAATGCTTATTCATTTTCTTTATGTTTGCTAGTGTTTTTAAAGTTTCTCAGCATATGGGTTCTTGAATATTTGCATTAATTGCTCTTTGAACAGATCACTGCTTCTATAGGAAGAGGTTGTAGTTGTTTACTACTACATTTGTAATTTTCACCAGTTTAATTCAGAAAACCTTTACTAGACACTCTATAGCATAGAAAAGTTTCAAGGCATGATAAAACAAACAAAAAAAGTAGGTTAATGGGAAAAAACTCTAATGGATAAATAAATGTAGTAAAGCCATACAAAAGAATATTATTTGGCAATAAAAAAGTAATGACATACTTATACATGCCACATGGATAAACCTTTAACACATTATGCTTAAGAAGAGAAGCGAGTCACAAAAGGCCAGGTATTTTATGATTTCATTCACATGGAAGATCTCAAATAGGCAAATTCATAGAAACAGAAAGTAGTTTCTCAAGTCCAGGTGGCGTTGAAGGCAATGAAGAATGATTGCTAATGAGTATGGGATCTCTTCCAAAGGTGAAACTATTCTCAAGTTAGATCACAGTCATGGTTGCACAACACTGTTAATATATTTAAAATCATTGACTTGTACATATTAAAATGGGTGAATTGTATGGTATGTGAATTATGTTATAATGAAGTTGTTATAATAAAATGAAAAAGAAGAAAAAAATCTCAATATTATGCTTATGGGCACAGATAGCATAGTAATGAGAAAAGACAACCATAATAAATAAATGCATTGGCCATGAAATATATCAGTAGTGGGACCCTCCCCTATATAAGTACCAATCTAGGAGTAGTCTCCTTCTTAGCTGCAAGGGATGGTTGCCATGGCACAATCAAAATAAAAAGTTAGAGTTTTGAGTTTTGGTACTGGAATCTTTTGTTTCTGCCTTGTTTATTCTGCAAAATTGCTGGTGGGAAAAATGACAGAGATGTGAGATAGCTCTTTGAAATGTGTATGCAGGAAGGCCAAGTTGAGGGGAAATTTCCATGGAACTGTGTACCAGGCACAATGCAAAAGCAACTGAGAAGAAATGGAAGGAGAACCTATAAGGGCAAGAGTTTTATTTATGCTGGTGAAGAATAGAGAATAATGATGTTCTTTTTGTGGTAAAGAGGGAATTCGATAGGAGATTCATACTGGAGAAGCTTTGTGGTATAGAGAAGTAGCAAGGATCTGTGTGGTCACAACTAAAGTCCAGAGAGTAAAGAGACCTTGCAGTGAATGTCAAAGTGGATGGATGGCAAATATTCTTCTCCCCCTCCCATGCCCAGTCCACACTTCTAGGAACGTGGCTGATACCCATTAGGGCCATACCAATGGACTTGACCTGAGTTTGCCAGCCAGCATCCACTGCGATTGATTGGGCATTTGCTGTGAATAGTTTGTGTATCTACCACAGTGTTGTTAAATATTTGAATGCCCACCCTGCCCATAAAGTAGACAGCACCTGGGGCTTAGGAAAAGGTAGGTCCTTCATTCACAGAGATTAGGGGCTTGAGGCCTGAGGCTGTAAGTTAGAAATTACATGTGGTTAATTAGAAATAGAGATAGACTGTCTGCTTTCTTACAATATTTTTAACATGCAATTTCATACCTGCTCAAGATATTCTTGGCAGTATAGTTATTTTCTTCTCCAATAAAATTTGATGAATTCTGTTTAAAAATGTTTCTTCACTTTGGCCATTCTTACTCTATCTTTTAACATCAAAATTGCTGAATATTCTTAAAGGAGATGCTAAAACTATTATTGTAGTTACATAACAAAAACAGAGAAATGGCTATTTTTCTACCTGGGCACTCGATCTGGAAAACATTTTTGGATCTACATTAAATTAGCCTAGTCCAGATAAATGGATTCAGTCAGTACCCATTGAAATATGGACAAGCAAGGGAAAAAGCTTTATGAAAAATATGAGACTTTTTCAAATTTAAATTTCTCAATCCAGATGTTCACAATTACATTTTCCCTAATCATAGTGCTTTGTAATGTGTTGTTTTATGACATTCATATGCAGTCATCACTAATCTACATAAAATAATTGCATAATTTTATAATTATATGGATGCATCCATTCAATGTGAAAGATAAATACCAGAAATCGAAAACCTTGAAGACTGATTTTTAGGAAGGGTAATTTTGTGCTCATTGTATGGACAAAAGTGTGTTACCATCTTTGATTTGAAGACAAAGTGTGTGTATCTACAAAATATTAGATGAAAACAGCTGATGCTATACACTTATTTTTCCTAAATCCACTTAGCCTTTAAAATGTTAAGAAGAGCAATATAGCACCAAATTTATAATGATAGTGGGAAATCTCTGCAACGACACCGTTCTATAGGGATAAAAAATGAGTATTTTCGGGGGGGAAAAAAAAGACAGGAATTACTTGTGAAATGCCAATGATTGAAATGCTTTGAACATAAATGCACATACAGAAAAACAAGAAATTTTGAACTTACATGAAATTTATATATTTGGGGATCTGAGAGGTTAACATGCATATATATTCCTCTTCTGTGTGTGTTTAGGCCCAGGTTCTAGGGACATTCTCTAGTATCCATGAGGTGAGAGTCAAGACTTCACAGTGAAAAAAAAGCAAAGAACTCCCCCATAAACTTTTGTGTGAGGTTGATTTACCACTAAGCTGATTGCATGTTGAGATGAGTTTTCTTAAATATGAAATTGGGGAAATTTAATAATTTATACCCTTACGTTGAATGTCAGAAATGATTCTTTAGCCTTTGATTAAAAATGAAACTCCTTATTTCTCTACATTATTTGAAGTAATTTTTCAAGTGTCTAAATGGCTAATCATCTTTAGGTCCTATGAGGCAATGAGAATAGAAAATCAGGAAAATCACCATCTTTCAACTCAGTGCTTTCAATCCAGTTAGTCTGGCGTCATGTGTTAGGAGGATTTAAGTGAATGGTGGTAATGTTTATTTGTGGAATGAAAGCTTAGCACCACCTGTGGCAGGGAAGTCTTCTTGAAAGGCACTTTTATTCTGAGGTATTCAAAATTTAATTCCTTCTAGGATTTTCTGTTGAGTGCTTAATGATACTTCCTCCCAACAATTAGCTTCAGCTGATGTATCATGTTTTCTGCCAATCTGATGTTAATGTACTTAAAACTTGATCCTTCCTTTTTAAGTCAGGAAGGTATTAGTTCTGCTGCTTCTTTTCCTTCCCTATTGCCCTACACTGTCGTTCTTCAGAAAATCATTTACTGTGTCCTTCAATTACATATCATGCTTTGGATGTAATGACTCACTGTCCAACAAAGGAGAATAAAAATGGCCATGGGGTACCTTGGTGACTCAGTTCGTTAAGCAACCAACTTCGGCTTAGGTCATGATCTCACAATTCATAGATCAAGCCCCATGTGGGACTGGTTGCTGTCAGCAAAAGCCCACTTCAGATCCTCTATCCCCTCTCTCTATCCCTCCCTGGCTTGTGCTCTCTCAAAAATAAACATTAAAAAAAAAAAAAAAAAGTCCTTAGAGGACGGTAAGATTTGCAACCTTGACAGTTGTGATAATTGGTACATTGACTCTATCTTGATGCAAACTTTTTCTGTAAAGGGCTAGATGGTAAATATTTTAGGTTTTGTGTCCCATGTGATTAAAACTGCATGTTCTTCTCTGTTTTTTGTTTGTTTCTTTGCAAAACACTTTATTTAAAATGGCAAACAAAACCAAAAAACTTTCTCAGCTTACAGTTTATACAACACAGGACTCGGGTGGGATTTGGTCAGCGGGCTATAGTTTGCCACCCCCTGTTGCAGTGTCAGAACTGAACCATATCCACTTTCCACTGTGGTAGTGGTTCTGTGCCAGGTACTGCTGCCACAGGGGACAGGATACCCCTTCCCATAGAAGTATGTGGCACAGAGCTCAGTGTGTACCCACTACCATATGGAGCCAGACCCGGGCAATATAGTGCCATCTACAAATGATGGGTTAGGTTCTTTCTTCTACTTTTGCATAATCACCTTATTGGTTAAGATTGCATTTACAATGAAACAGAAACAATAACTTAACCAGATAGGGGTTTGTTGTTCCCATATAAAAAAGTTGCAAAAGTGGACCACTTAGGATTGATACGATAGCTCCACTTTCTGCTCTGCCATCCTTAGCATGGAAATGTCAGTCTTACAGGCAACGCATGACTACTTGAACTCTCCAGTAGATAATTTCATTTCAGGCAGTCAGAAGGGAAAAGGGAAAGGGAAAAGGCAAGTGCTAGTTGAGTCTCTCTAACAAAAAACAAACTCAGTGGATTTCTGCTTAGATGTCCTTGGCCAGAAGTGAACATATGAGGTATGGGGCAACGAGTATTTTCAATGGGGCCCATTGCTCTCCAAAATAGAATTAGTGGCTCTGCTATTAAAGGAAAAGGGGATCACAGCTATTGGGTAGGCAGAGGCACCAGGCAGCATGTGCCACTGTGTCCTTTCACCCCCTTCCTTCTCTCCGTCCACTGCACGGGAAGGGGAAGAGGAAGGCACAGTGCATGATCAGGACTTCTGAATCCCAGCTGCTTGGTTGTAAAGCCAGTTCCTCTCTGAATATCTTTGCTCTCTGGCAGCTGACTTAACCTTTCTAGGCTTTTATCACCTCATCTGAACAATGGACATGATAGTACCTGCCCCACAGTAAAGTGCCTAAAATAATGTCGTTGCATAGTAAGACTCTTCACTGCACACCTCACCCTGCTTTTCAGATGCTCAGAGCTCTGAGTGAGCAAAGCGCCTTATCCTGCGGGGCTTTTGATAGAACATCTTTACTGCCCCCTCTCTCGCTTTTACAGAAAATCAGTTTTATTCTTTAAGGGTGTGACTAGGAATAGGATTAATTTACCACATACGCTCATTCACGTTAAGTTGTTAACAGTTTTTAATAATTAGGTATATTACACACAAACATTAGGACAGATTTTGTATCAAGATTATTTTGGGACAGGTGGCTTTTTCTAGGAACTCTTCCAAAAACATCACGTTAACTAATTGACTAAAGTTAAAATACATGGCTACAAAACACATTAGTGAATAATCATATTTAATCAATGCTACAGTCCTGAAAGGTAGAGGTTATCTCATTTTAAGAAAGGAAGAAATTGAATTTATGGTCCTCTGTACTCCTATACATTGGCAGTTATTGGTGAATGCAGAATTTATATTTCTTTGAAGTTGCCTTATTTTTTTTTTTGAAATACTGAGGTAAAGAAGGATCCAACTCATAGCAGGGCTCCTAAATCCACCTAATTTAAATATATGATGTCATTTGAAAAACACAGAAAGCTCCCAACAGGGTTATATCATGCTGACTTTGGGAGTGATCAGTTCTAATTGAATAATGTAGTAAAAATAACAAGTCTTCTGGGTAGTAGGAATAGAAGCATTTATGAAAAATGAAAATAACTGTGAGTTATTAGGGTCAGATGGGCCTCTGCGTGAGTTGACAGTTTCTTCTATTGTGTTTCTAGTGTATGCGATTTTTAACCTTTATTTAGATAGGATGATATTAATGACCTTCTTATATTTCTACAATGGCCTTTCCCCTAGGATATAAGGTGGGAATCCTTTTATGGTTTCCTTCTAAATTTTCTTTCTTGACAGAGGTCAGAGAAATAAAATGAAATTCAAGTGGGAGGTTATTAGCAAACAGATCCTGCCCTTTAAAAATATATAGTAGAATAGGGCACTGAAACTAGACTATAGGAACAATAAAATGAATGGAAGTGTGGTGATTGTTTCTAAGTAATAGTGATTTAGAGGTCACTTTGCAATGAGCTAATATATGGGAGCCATACAGCTAAGCTTTTCGTTAGGTAGAGAAGCTGAAATGATCTTACAGATTAAATGGAAAGCATATGAGACCCATGAGGACAGTTTATGTCTCTTCCAATTCTTTTTGTTTTGCTCTTCATTTTATTCTTATAGTCTTCTCTTTAGCATTGGAGAGGCCAAAAACATTGACCCTTCTCTAATAATAAAAAGACTCCCACTTAAGAGTTGATATGGAGGGGTGACAGAAAGGTGGGGAAAAAGTGTAATTTTGAGTTGAAAGAGCCTGTCTAATGTTGGTTCTTTTTCCTAGCACAGTGAGGGTGGGTGGAGGGTGACGTTTCTCTTCATTCTGCCCCACAACGTACTAATGGATCTCTGAAAGTCAGCCTCTGCAATTTTAAGAAAGCTTGATTGGAGGCATAGGTGATAAAACTGAGTGCACTATAGTTCACACAGGCAGAGCAAGACCAGCATTGAAAAAAAGCCTCACTTTTTGACTCAAGGAGTTACTGCTTGTTGGTTTTCTGATCCTAGATCACAGGTCAAAGGATAAAAAGCGACTCATGTCCCTCAGCCTAGACTGGAAACTATAGGGAATGCAAACTTTGAAATGTTGTAAAATAAAGAGGGTAAAACAAAATAGATGAATTCCACAGACAACTCTGATAAAATCTCCTTGGCTTAAGGGATGATGTACTGTAAACAAATGCTCTTTCAGAGCTCTATAGGGACAGAGCTGAAGGCTGAACAAGGAGTCTTCTTAGAAACTATTCAATCCATCATTTATCCACAACTAATCTAGCATTTGGGGTTGAGGATGAAGGCTTTCTACCTTTCATGGGTGAGCAAATTTCTTCCCGGAGGACGTTTTATTCTTTATAGTCAGTGTATAAAATTTACATTTGACTTTCACTCAGAAGTGCTTCTAAAATGACATATTTTGTTAAATGAAGCACTAAAGGATGCTGTGTTCTAAGAACTTATTTTAATGGCAGTGCCATTCTTTTTCTCTCCCTTTCCCCACACCTTCCATCATCCTTTCCTGAAAGCGAGATATGAACCCCAACTATAATATGCCTCGGGAATTTTCAGCAGGACAAAGAGTATCATCATTTGGCTAATTGCTATATAGGCCCTGTTCAGATTCAGGCAGTATAATTAACTTTGTGTTGAATTTTTTTTAATTAAAATCTTTGTAACATTAGCTTTCCTGATTTAGGGGATGAGATAAATTGCTCACAAAAGAGTTAAGTTCTTGAGAAGATGGATAGACTAAAGAGGGTTTAGGTGAGAGCATACCAGTTTAGTGAATGTGGCTTATAACATCTACTCAGGTTGCATGCAGGGTTTGTTGTTTGTTTGTTTCTTTGTTTATTGGGTGGAGGGGGGGAAGATGCCTTGGAAGGGAAGAGTTTGCTGGAATTATTCACTGGTTAACATTGAAGAATCAGATACAACAGGGACAATCCTTCAAATGGCACAGATCTTTCTTGATACTCAATAGCAATAAAGAAAACAAATACTCCCCAATACTCGTGGCTGAGTTGCCAAGAGCAAAGTATATCCTAATGTAAAATATTTGTCTTCAGGGTACCTGAGTGATTCAGTTGGTTGAGCATCTGACTCTTGATTTTGGGTCAGGTTATGATCTCACAGTTCTTGAGTTCAAGCCCCACATCGGGTTCTGTGCTGACAGTATGGAGCCTGCTTGGGATACTCTCCCTCCCTCTCAAAATAAATAAATAAACTTAAAAAAATACTTGTCTTAGGATTCAGCATACAGTCATGAGACTAATAATTTCATCTTTAATAAATATAAATTGTAAAAATAACTTGTATAATGTTTTGATAATTTGTTAAGAATATGTACATTGGAATAAGTTAATACCTTTTGATCATTACAGCTCTGTTTTTTTGTTTTGTTTTGTTTTTAGAAATATAAGGCAGATATTGTTACCATTAAAAAGAAAAAAAAAAAGAAATCAGAGGCTAGGCACAGATGGGTTGCCTGGTCAAGAGTCTCATAGGTAGACTATTCCCTAGCTTCTATTCTATTTCCTAGCTTCCTGTTATAGCATCAACTCTGCATTGAATTGTGGCCCCTCCAAACTCATGTGTTGAAGCCCAAAACTCATGTTGTACTCATCTGTTGAAGCCCAGTAGCTCAGAATGTGCCTGCATTTGGAGATAGGACCTTAAAAGAGGTGATTAACTTAAAATGAGGCTATGAGAGTTGGTCTGAATTTCATGGTGGCCTCATAAGGAGAAGAAATTTAGACATACTAATGGACACTCAGGGCAAGCATAAACAGATAGAAGACCATGTGAAGAAGCAGAAAGATGGTAACCATCTGCAACCCAAAGAATAGGCTCCCAGGAAACAATTCTCACAACATCTGACCTTACTTCCAGCTTCCAGAACTTTGAATCAATACATTTCTGTTGTTTAAGACACCTAGCCTATGGCATTTTGTTAGGGAAGCTCTAGCAGGCTGATACAGCAACCTACTATATACATCTATTAAATTTTATCTATTTTTATACCAGCCTAAGAATAAATTAGCAATTAAAAAATGCCTCCTTGGGGCACCTTGGTAGCTCAGTCAGTTAAGCCTCCAATTCATGATTTCAACTCAGGTCATGATCTCATGATTCATGGATTCAACTCCCACATCAGGATCTGCACTGACTGTGTGAAGCCTACTTGAGATTCTTTCTCTCTCTCTCTCTGTCTCTCTCTCTCTCTCCCTCTTTCTGCCCCTCCCATGCTCTTTTTCTCTCTCTCAAAACAAATATACTAAAAATACATAAACAAACAAACAAACAAATAAATAAATATAAATTTTTTTTTATGTGAAATGAAATCAGTCAGTTTCTGATGGAATAAAGGGCCCATTCCTACAGTAGTGTTTATAATACTATAGCCTAATTTAACTGTAAATGCTATTCTTAAGCAAATGAAAAAATATGTGTACATATAAAATATTTATTTTCAGAGAGAGATTGTGCACACACATGTCGGGGAGGGGCAAGAGAGAGAGGGAGAGAGAATCACAAGCAGGCTGCATGCTGTAAGAGTGGAGCCCGACATGAGGCCCAGTTGAGATCATGACCTGAGCTGAAATCAAGAATTGGACACTTAAAACAACTGAGCCACCCAGGAGCCCCTGAAAAAATATTTTTGATAAAAATCAGTATATAATTAAAATTTTTTAAATGTTTTTATTTATTTTTCGGATAGACAGACACAGAGCATGAGCAGGGGAGGGGCAGAGAGAGGGGGAGACACAGAATCCGAAGAGGGCTCCAGGCTCTGAGCTGTCAGCACAGAGCCCGACGCGGGGCTCTAACTCACAGAGTGTGAGATCATGACCTGAGCTGAAGTCGGACTCTCAACCGACTGAGCCACCCAGGTACCCCAAAAGTCAGTATGTAATTATTACAGATTTATTTTTTTCAAATGTTTATGAATTATGAGTTGCTCCAAAATTTGACAGTAAAAAGAGATGCTTCTTTCTCCACATGGACCTTTGGGGAATTTTGTTATATTTTACTTTGAAATTTGCACATATTAGACAATTCAAGTTTTTAAATAAATGGCATACTATGTATTTTCATTTAAATAGTGAAGACAATTTTGGCACCAGACCAGAATTCTCGTAATATATAGGTTCATTTTCTTTAAGGAAACTAAAACCATCCAATCAGTCAGCAGCTATTTACTGAGGAACTACTGTGTTCAAGGTATTTACTAGGGGTGGCCATTTATGCATGTCCTACCATGTGCTAAGGCTTTAGCCTATGCTAATATAGTTCTCTACTCTGGTTATATGCTACTATATCTATACTAAGGAAGATGATGTTTGGATAAATGTGATAATGATGATTACTGACACAAAAGTGATAATCAGTATGAGCCAGATTCTGTGCCATGAGCCTTGTATGGACTCTTTTTTGATTCTGACAACAACCCTGAACAGGACATCAGGTACAGTTGTTCACATCGAACAGGGCACCTGGGTAGCATAAATATCACAGTCAGCATGGTTGTACATATATTCCCACAAAAGGAAATGAATTATCTCAAAAAGGGGGGGGCATTTTCTAATTTGTGTGATGACACTATATGAGCTAATGGTGGCCCTGCCTGTGATACTAACTATGGTCTTCTTTTATAGATAAAGAAAATAAATCATGAGGGAAGTTATTTGTCAGAGGTCTTAAAGCAATTAAGTGATAGAACTACAATTGAACACTGTACCATGCTATACAGACTTCTAGATAGGAAAATGAAGCTGAGAGAAGTTAAATAGATGCCTCTAGGATTCCCTCTTAGTGGAGGCAAAATTTTCATGCAGGCTCATCTTGCATTATATTCAAGTCAGCATGCTTTCTGTCCCACAACACAACCTCTTGTACATACTCCATTATACCCCACAGTCTTCCTATATATACTCCAATTGTTTCACTCTTCAATTTACACATAACAAATTTTAATTGAGTGACTTCTATGTGACAGATCCTGTGGTAGATGTTGGGAATCACAAGATCAATATGCTAAATATGAAAGATAGGTATACTAACAATTGGAGAGAAAATTTTGCTCATTTATTATTCCAACTAAAAAGGTTTTGTTTAAATATGTATATGTTACTTCGGGGAGCCTGGGTGGCTCAGTCGGTTGGGCGTCCGACTTTGGCTCAGGTCATGATACCGCGGTCCGTGAGTTCGAGCCCCGCGTCGGGCTCTGTGCTGACAGCTCAGAGCCTGGAGCCTGTTTCAGATTCTGTGTCTCCCTCTCTCTCTCTGACCTTCCCCCATTCATGCTCTGTCTCTCTCTCTGTCTCAAAAATGAATAAACGTTTAAAAAAAACATTTAAAAAATATGTATATGTTACTTGGTTAATCATTATGAAAGGTTAAGCATTTTAAAAAGTTAATCATATACAAGGTATAAAAATCATTAACATTGATATATGCATGTATATAAAATTTCGTGTGTGCATATGAACAATTTGAACCTGGAAAAATAATTAATATTCTCTTAAACTTTATTGCTCACACCTACAAACCCACATACTAATTTGGAAATACATATCGAGCATAACTGTGTATATTATGAGGAAATACTTACTAATTTTCTATTGCTGTGTAAAAAACTACCATAAACTGAGCATGTTGAAACATGCTTATTTTAAATACACATTTATTTAAATAAACATTTTATTTAAATAAACATTTTTTATTTTATTTAAATAAGCATTTTTACTTTATTTTTTTTTAAATTTTTTTCAACGTTTATTTATTTTTGGAACAGAGAGAGACAGAGCATGAACAGGGGAGGGGCAGAGAGAGAGGGAGACACAGAATCTGAAACAGGCTCCAGGCTCCAAGCCATCAGCCCAGAGCCTGACGCGGGGCTCGAACTCACGGACCGCGAGATCGTGACCTGGCTGAAGTCGGATGCTTAACCGACTGCGCCACCCAGGCGCCCCAAGCATTTTTACTTTAAATAAGCATTTATTTAAATAAAAATTTCTTATTTTACAGATCTGTAGGTCAGAAGTCTAGGCAGGATCAAATGAATTCTCTGCTTAAAGACTTGCAAGGCTGAGATCAAGGTTTTCCTCATGTTGGGCTCCTATCTGGAGGGTCTAAGGAATAATTCTCTTCCATGCCCATGAATGAATGCAGTTTCTTGCGGTTGTTGGACTGGGGCCACGATTTTTTAATAGTTGTCAATCTCAGCCACTCTTAACAACCAAAGGCCACCTATATTCCTTGAAATGGTGACCCCCTCCATTCCCCAAATCAGCAATAGTATGTCAAAACTCCCTGATGTTTTTATGCTTTAAATCTCTAACTTCCTTTTCATTACACAATGGAAAGCACTCCACTTTTAACAACCTCATGTGATTATATCAGGAACACTTGGATGATTTCCCCTTTTGCCATATAAGCTTTGAAGTGATATCTCATCATATTCACATGTTCACCCGTATTCAGGAGACAAGGGATTGTACAAGGGTGAGGGTCATTGGTCTTAGAATTCTGTGTTAGTGTACTAGCACTGCCATAAAAAAAGCAAACAAATAAACAAACCACACTGAGTGACTTAACAGAAATTTATTTCCTCACAGTTCTGGAGGCTAGAAGTCTAACACAACGGTGTTGTCAGGGTTGGTTACACGCTAAGGTCTCTTTCCTTGGGTTTTTAGTTGGTTGTCTTCCTCTGGTGTCTTCACCTGGTCTTCCCCCTGTGTGTTTAGTCCCAGTCCCTTCTTTTTGAGGACAATAGTCATATTGGATTAGGGCCCAGATGACCTCCTTTTACCTTAATCACTTTTTTAAAGACCCTGTCTTTAAACACAGACACCTTCTGAGGTACTTACAGTTAAGACTTCAATATATAAAATTTGGACCGACATGATTCAACCCATAACACACAGAATTACTTTGGTTTTCTTTTTTGAGATTTTAAGACATCATTAGTTACTAGCTTACCTAATAAATGTTTAAGTTATTGTTTAAAAAGTTGAATTATTCCCTTTATTGTTGTAAACAATTTTAGGCTGACAGAAAAGTTGAAAGATTGGTATAGTAAATACCTATATACCTTTCATTTACTAATCATTAATATTCTGAGACATTTGCTTCATCTTTCTCTCTTTCTGAATTATGTATTCATATACATAATATTTACACACATATACATATATAAGCTCATATATGTATTTTTGCAGACGTCATAATGCTTTACCCCTAAATGAGTCCAAGAACAAGACATCTTCTCACATAAACACAATACCATAATCACACCTATGAAATTTGACATTGTTGTAATATCCAGTCCATAATTAGGTTTCTCCAGTGGTACTCAAGATACCTCTTATAGTTATTTTTTTTTTCCCAGGCCAGGAGCCAAACAAACATAATGCATTGCATATGGTTGTTATAGCTCTTTAATCTACTTTAATCTAGAATATTTCTAAACTTTCCTTTTTTCCATTGTATCACTGACATTTTCTCATAGGATGTCATGCAATCTGAATTTTCTGTTTACTTGATGATGATTACACTCCATGTAAATATTTTGCCAAGAATACCTCATAGGTTATGATACATCTTTCACATTGTGTTAACTCAAAAGATAGGTTAGATTGATGATAGCTTAATAACTTGGTTACCAAAACTGAAGTGCAGCAAAGTGTTTTTTGGAACATAAGGTACACCTCTGAACTATGCAGCTAAGAAATTAAAGATGGAGCAATCTTTTATAGTCTTAACTATTCCATTAGGAAAAAGAGTTAGAAAAAGATTAAAATTAAGACATAATTTAAACAAAAGATAAGATTAAGACCTTAAAATCATGACATATCCTTATGTTATTTGAACTTGAAAATAGAAATCAACTGAAGAGTGAGGCTATCAAGCTTGAACTTTGTATCTCTTGATTTGAGTATCACTCTCTACTTAAAATAATCTAATTTTGGTTGTTCACTTTGCTCTAGGTGTAGCTAAGTATAAATGTAACATAGAATTACTATAATGTTGTTTAAGTAACAAGTAGTTTAAATCCCTCCTTATATTGTTAGGATTCTTAAGGACAGGGATCTTTTTTTTCATTCTTTGTATATCCATGAATTGTTCTGCACACAGTGAACAGCAAATACATATTTTATCGGTCAGAGATTTCAGAGATTGATATGTAGGTAGGTAGTTTAAGATATGATGCAAAACAACTGAGAATAGTCTCATTATTTGTAAGAACTCTGTGCATATATGTGCATATAGATATAATATATACTGTAATTATATATAGGATTATTTTCAAAGTCAAACTTTAACTGGCAGTTTATTGAATAGTACCTTCTATATAGATTTCACAAATTACAGAATTATATGTAATACCTTCAAGAAATTTACACAATTGCTTTATTAACTTGCTTTCTTCACATAAATAAGGAAAACGCTCCTTGAGGCAGGGACTCAGTCTACTATTTAGATTTTTTTACCCCGCCTTTCTTTTAGTACTGTCAACAAGTTTCTATTTAATTAGATCACCAATGGAATGATTGATTTTAAAAGGGAAAGTAGACTGAAATTTTAAAAGGGAAAGTAGACTGAAAACTGTATTTTCATTTACTATTAAAACATCAAAAGAATTCTTCCCAAAGTTGGCCATCATGTGTGCTACTTTTTGGTGTTAGTGAGAGAAAACATATGAATCTGTTTTACAATTGCAAATGCAAGAGAAAATGTTTCCAGTTCAAGAAACTTAAAATATACCACCTCTATTATGTTTAACAACTGTCAGGATTTCAGCCAAATAGAGTAATGATGACTCTGCACTCCCACTGGAACATTTTCATATGTCATCCAAAGTAAAACAAAACAAAACAAAAAAACAAAACAAAAACAAACAAAACACACACACAAACACAGAATAGAATAGAATAGAATAGAATAGAATAGAATAGTATCTGTGCATTCAGGTTGAAACTGAGTTTAAAAATAAAAGAGAAAAAAAAGAAACGAAGGACAAGAAAAATCCACACCAATCCTAGTAACATAAAACAAAAAACAAAACAAACAAACAAACAAACAAAAACCCTGCCTAAAATAGCATCCAAATTAAGGCAAAGCAGGCGGGATACATACCAACAAAGAAAAACCAGAAGGCAGTTTATAAATTCAAGATAATGATACATTGTTTACTAGTGATAGGCATGTGTTTGGAAACAATTGACCTTGAGGTGAGGGAACTCTCCAGATATGGATGTAGAACTGCTACACTCTGACTGGGATCAAATAATTGAGTTTGCATTACTACTCAATTATTTTTCTGATAATCTGTAAGTATTTTTTTTTCCATTGATGAATAGGGCTAGTATGAGTAAGTTTGTTTTATTTTAAACTTTTTAGGCCTGACAGAGTGGAAGAATTTGTTATTCCTTAAATAGAACTGATTTAACAAATCCGATATAGGTTAATTCTAGTCTCAAGGAATCACAGTGATCTGATTGGCTATCTAAGATGTACCCTTAAATCAAGGAGATTGAGTTCTATTTAAGATTTAACTCAAGGAGGGATGCCTGGTGGCTCAGTCAGATAAGCATCTGACTCTTGGTTTTGGCTCAGATCATGATCTCATGGTTTGTAGTATTGATCCCCCTGCCGGGCTCTGAGCTGAGAGTGCGGAGCCTGCTTGGGATTCTATCTCTCTGCCTCTTCCCTGCCTACTATCTACCTCTCTCAAAATAAATAATAAATATTAAAAATAAAAAAGGTTCAACTCAAGGATAAATTGGACCTGGGTGATGCATCATGAGCCACATACTTTGTGACAAGGATTCAGACTGTCGGGTTCTTATTAAATTTTGTTTCAAGAGAGATTTTTGCTCAACTTTTATTCTTTGTTTCTAAATAATAATAGTTAGGTTTATTGGACATTTGTAGATTCTAGGAAGTGAAAAAAGTTGAACCAACAATCTCCAGATGAAACACACACACACACACACACACACACACACACACACACAGAAAACCTATAGTTACTGAAGTAAAACAACTGGCCTAAGGACACATAGTTAATAAATCTCACAACTGTGACTGAAATTTAGATCATATTCGTGTGCATCCTCTTTTTCTTTTTTTTACAATTTGCACGTGTGTTTCCCAGTAATATTGTTCTAGAAGCCTTCCGTATTGATTGTATCTCATCATTTATCAAAGAAATAACAACAAAATACAAAGCAGGATCTGAAATACTAACTTAAACTAAATTTCTAAATTGAGCATAAAAATAGAGGCATATCCCCACACTAGCTTTGCAATTATGTCTATCTTCCCTCAAGATCTGGTGTGTTTGGGCATAAGTGTGCATGTGTGGTTGTGTGTACACACACACAGTGCGATATTTTTCTGTTAAAGGCAAGTGGTGTTTTTACTTACTTGGGTCCTTTCTTTTCTATAATATCATGGGAAATGGAAGAGTATGGTCAGTAGGGGAAATAAGTATAAATGATAAAATAAGTGTAAATAAATATGTATGGATAAGTTAAATATAACATCACTGTAAATATAAATTCCCTTTGCTTACCTTCCAGTAAGACATCCTAATATAAGGGATAAATATTTGTGCTAAAAGCAAGTAGGTCCCCATTATGCCTGCCAACTATTTTTTCAAACTGTTATTAACTTAACATTCAACACTCCAGAAAACAGTGTAGATCAATTAACTTTTTTCAAAATAGTCTTCAGTAAACTAAAAGTAACCATATCAATCTCATGAAAAATCTTTAAATATTTAATTACACTGAACCCAAAGTACTATTGTGAGATTTTTGCTCAAAGCAGTATTTTTACAACTCCACTTATTTCACCAATCAACAAGCCTGTGATAGAAATACTGCTGGGCCTTTAAGAAAACATTCCCAGGTTCTGTTAAAAATAATACAGCCCCAATACTTATGTGTACTTTCCCAAATATGGAATGTTCCTTACACAATGAAAAAAGATGACCCTGAATTTTTGATGTAGCATTCCCTGAAGACTGCATTATTATTCTTTTGACTTGTCACAGGACTTAATTTTGCTGGTACTCTGGTACCATAAGATACAAATTATATACTTCATTAAAATATATTTGGAGTTTCAGGAAAGGCATATAAAAGATTCTGCTATACCTTTCTTAAAAATATAGAATATTTCTTAAGCATATTATTACTGACATACCCTATGATGTACTTTCTACTATAAACCTTCAGTGGTGAACAAAGTAATTAATCAGCAATTTTAAAGAAGATATATGTTGATTTAAAAAAAAATAGGTGAGTTCATTCAGATGAATTTACACTTGAAGAGCTGATTAGGGTAGATTTTGGCAAGGAAGGCAGCCTTCCAGTCTGAACAGATTTTAATCAGGTTTGACAGCCAAAGAGCTTCACCTGGTGGTTCATTTAATTTGAGATTTGTAATCAGATGATTTATAGGAGTTTAGGTTTTACGAAATGTAAAGTATTTGTCTTGATATAATAGTAAGCCTCCCCAGTTGTCAATTGGAATCAGTAATCTCCTGTTTTCCTTACCTCAGAGATGAAGGGCTGCAAAGGGAACATATTTCGATTACCAACTCTTGCAGCTTGACCCATGATCTTTAATGGAATTTTACATTAGTCAAGGTTAACAAACATTCATGAGTACCACACAAGATACAGAGAGACAGTTAATTTGTTCCAGACTAAAATATCTGTTCCAAGGATGGGAGTAATTTTTTTTTTTTTAAAGGTGAAGAGTAGATGATCTAACAACTAGACCTACAGACTCTATAGAGATTTTTGAGGGAGCAGCTTTTGTATTGCTGTTTGACAAATATCTATCATGGCAGCATTGCCTTCTTTATATTCTATATCTTTTTTCAATTCTTTCATTTTTTTCTGTCCTTTTCCTTGTATTCATGCCATTTTCATCTTCCTATTCATTCTGACAGTCCTTGTGCTACACATGATTCCAGTCTTAATGTCTTCCTTTGAGTAAGTATACTACTGAAGGGTTAAATCCTTATTCTCCATGGCCTTGTTTCTCTCCCCTCCCCCATCCCATTTCTTCTCTCTCTTACTTGAAAAATTTTTTAATTTAATAGTATTCATCACATGCTTACTTGCAATGCAATTTTAAAATTATTTTTTTCCTTTACTATATTCTTAACTTTTACTTCCCTCAACTATTCTCACTCCATACAACAAAGAAACCGTAACTACTTAATCAACTACTGGAATTTCAGTAATATTCCAAGTTAATTAGAATCAGAAGGAATGAAAGGCCCTCTCTGTCTCTGAAATAAGTTAATAAATTAATTAATAAAAAAGTCTAAATTCCAAAAAGCTGTCTAAAACTCTGATATAATTGAGGCACTATATTAAAATAAATATAAATGAAGAATTTAAAATTTCAAAAACAAATGACTCTAAACAACTGTAATAAGACAAAACAAAATAGAGTAAAATGTATATGTATTTCAACAAGTGATTCATACACTTATCATTAAAACTTTATATGTTGTAGGGTTTCATTTGCTATTCTCTATAATTAAAAAGCAAACAAAAGTAGAGATTTTTTAATTTGGTAGCATTAATTTTGTATGAAAATAAGTTTGGTAACTATGAATGATTTTTAAATTACAATATTTTTTACTTTTTTTCCTTTAGTGTGGTGATCCTGTCACTTAACCTTAGAACCTGGAACCAGAGAAATCTGTAATTGAAACCCTTATTACAGTAGTGACAGTTTGGCCTTTAAGTACTATGCAAAAAGTGCTCAATATATTTAAATAGTAATTGAATGTTATCCTTTATTCTAGCAAAAATCTGTTAAAGAGTAATAACTGTGTTTCTCCTTAGAAATAGTCATGAAAACCATTGTCATTTGAAAGCAGATGGTCTTTTGGAAAGAAAAGCATATCACTCTTTAAAAACAAACAAAAAAAAGTTGTGATTTAAAACAAGTATTTAGAGGTTTCATGAAGCATGCAATATGAAGCCATTAAATCAGCAAAAAAAGATCCTTGACTGTGAACAGGGAAGAAAGAATCAGTTATTGACAATGTGTACAGTATAACCATGAAAGAGGATAATGTGTTGTAAGCAGCAGGCAAAACAACCCAATTGGAATTTAACTTTTTTAACAAGGCAGCTGATAATGCATCTAAAATGAAAGGCAAGTAAATCGCCTTTTTGAAACTGTATTTAAAATTGTTCAAAATTATCAATGCATTTCTATCACACAGGCATGCCATACAGATGTTCGTTTCCTTTTAAAGTATCTTTTCAAAGTTTAGAAAAATTAACAATATATTTCTCTGGAATTCTTCTTTCCCCTCTACTTTGATATAATAATGTAAGCAGATCTAAATTTTGTTAAGTGAACTGTCACTGTATCATTTGTTTCCTGGGGTGTGAGACCGACCACATTCCCAATTGGTGTATCATTGTATAGGCATCATAGAAATAGAAGTGGAGGGGGCGGCTGGGTGTCCCTGGGTGGTTAAGCATCTGACTTCAGCTCGGGTCATGATTTCGCAGTTTGTAAGCTCGAGCCCGGTGTCTGGCTCTGTGCTCACAGCTTGGAGCCTAGAGCCTGCTTTGGATCCTGTGTGTGTCTCTCTCTCTCTGCCCCTCCCTTGCTTATGCTCTGTCTCTCTCGCTGTCAAAAATAAATAAACATTAAAATTAAATTAAAAAAAAAGAATTAGAAGTGAAGTATTTAGTTTTACAATAACCAGAAGTGAGTGCTATTTATTTAGTCTTTTAGAGCATAATCTTGACAGAGTTTTAGGAAGCTTATTAGAGATTAACAAAGGAAGTTAACTCTATCTACTTATATTAACCATAATATAGCCACAGAACAGTGTGTGTATCTGCCCATCAACACTATGCTACACAACTAATGATTAATTTAGATTAAGTAATTGACTCTCAAGTGGAGTCTTTCACTGGTAATTTTTCATGATAAAACATATATGAAGATAAATGCAGGGTACACCACTAGTTCTTCCCTTATACCACTGACCACCTGCATTTTCTTTATAAGGAAATGGAAATAAGGATTCAAAAATTATTATTTCAATAACCACTAAGAAGATTCTGAAGTTTCTATGTCATAGTGTGAATTTGAGATCAATGGCTCTGCCACTATATTTATTTCCTTTTTTTTTTTTTTTTTTTGTCCTTAGTTTATTCTTGCTTCTGATTTTGTGTTCTTATTCCTTTGCCTGGGTCTTGATAGGGATATTTCCTTTGTTGCAATTATGATTTCCAAGACTTTTTATAATATAGATGAAATGAATACTAAAAGGAAGTTTTGAGGAGCTGAATTTTTTTTAAGTCTCATGATTTGTCATTGATACCAGAGGAAAACATGCAAAGTAAATTGAACATTAAAGTAATTATCATGGAAAATGTCTCCAACGGAAAGCAATAGCTACATATATCAAATTATTGAATTAAGTGGTTATTTTCACTGATTCAAATCCATGAAACTCTATAGGAAAAGACTAGAAAGCAGGAATGTAGTGCTTTAGCCAGGATTCATTGACAAGCTTGGTGATCTTTTATGGAGTTATCCTTCTTGAAATATAATGTAATTAATTAATAAACCATTAAAACTTGAAGACTCAACAGAAGAGGGCAGATAGCTAGCACTCTATGTTTGCCACAGTTTTTAGAGCCTACATCTGTTCTGTATTTCCTTTCTCATTGTTTTCCATGCCTTCATGTTGGTTAATCAATCTGAAAATCACCCATGGAGTGGAGAAAGATTTTGCAACCTTAGTGTTGCAATTTGGATTTTTTTCTGACAATTCCCCAAATTAAAGTGGAGCTAGAGGAACACTTTACAAATATTAAGCATTACTAAAGTCTGATCTGTGATTATTTGGTTGACTGTGTAACAATACAGTAAAAACTAAAATATATTTATTTAGAAAATTTATTTTTCATAATATTTGTCATTGACAGAGTACTAAGAAAAACTTTTAAAGTATTTATGTGCTATCTTTAGACAGTTCTCCAGGTGTTATACATGTATATGGCTTCAATCAATATAAGTAGAATTCTAATATGGTTGGAAAAATCATTTTTTATTATTTGTTTTAAAGTTTATTTAATTAGTTTGTGGAGTGTGTGAGCATTCAAAAAGGAGAACAAATAGTGTATTCATCTACATATATACGATTCAGTGTGTTTTCCTAATTTTCTAAATGTTTTGGAGCTGTAATTCCTTCATTTTGTTATTTTTGCCAGAAGTTTTTTGTTTAACATACTTCATTGCTTGTAATATTTGGAAACTTTACACTAAAATTCTTTAGAATAATTTCAGTGAAAATTATACTATGGATAGAGATGATATATAAAAATAATTAAAATATTACTTTTAAAAACAGACTTCACTTATTAATAATTTTATACAAATGACAATGTCTTAGAAAATTTACTGATACATTTCAAGTTTTCTATCACATCAATTTCTCTATGCTTCTTTAATATCTTATTACTTTGCATATAAAATTAGTATCTTTAGATTTTTAAAACCATTTTTAAATACAATGAATAAAATATAGAACACATTTTTCCCCTAAGAATCTCATTATCGTGGTTTGTAAAATAGTTTTTTTTATTATTAAAGGCAATTAATAAAGGAGGATGCAAGATGGTACTGGCTGGTGATTCAGCTTCCAAAATATTTGCTTTTTTAGTTGAGAAACATGTTCACTTTTTAGTGGTGATTCTACTATATAAATTAGATAGAATCTTGATTACTATTCCAGCTGGGTGTAAATGAGGGCCCTGATCACTTGCCACCTATCTACACTCCATCCCACAGCAGTCCCCAGAAAGCTTTTCCAGAATTCCCAGGGCACAGTAGAACACAGCTGCTCTAAAGTGTATCTAAGATCAGAAGAATTATACATAGGATAATTAATTCTTTGGGGAATCAAAAAAAAAAACAACAACAACTTTAAATACAAATAAAATCAAAGAGTGTGTATTGTAGGCTTAATTCTATTCATTAACAGAATACATTTATTTTAATTAAATGGCTGAATCTCTACTGGAGTCTTTCCCTGGTAATTTTTCATGATAAAACATACATGAAGATAAATGCAGGGTTCATCTCCAGAGACAAACTATGCATCAATAACAATGAGGTAATGATTCAAACTGTGTGTGTCCAAGCTATTAACACCTGAAAAATGAATCTGAAGAAGCAATAGGAGGACATTGTTAATGTGGAAAACTACTAGGCTTCAACTATTTCTTTATTCGTTAACTTGAATCCTTTAATGGATCTTAGCCATTCAACTTCAAGGACTATAGTGTACTTGAAGTTATAATGTCGCATATCAACATCAGTTAAGGCATCAATAAACGGAAAAGAATGAAGGGCGTTTGGAGTCTTTTTTGTCCCCTCCTAGTAGAATGTTCCTATTTGAAGCAGAGCAGAGGGAGGCTGCAGAGCCTTGAAAATATTATTTCAAAAGTTATTAGGCCACCTAATTGCAAAATTGGCACACATTTCCTTGGCCTTGTTCACATCACCAGTACCACCTGATGAACTATTCTTACTGCTTTCTCCTCTTCCCACTTCATGAAAATGGAAAATACAAGCAGCTCTCTTGAGCTAAAACACTCAGAGATCCCTATAAAAGCATTTCTATTCTATGCCAACCCAGAAGAAAACAGAGTAAAGCTGGTGCATTTCTTAGTAATCCAAGGGACGATTTTATCAATTTATCTTTATTTCTTTCACTTAACACTTCAGGCCTGCAATCAGTCACTAAATTAACCACAAAACTACCATTCTTATCCTTCTTGATAAATGATATGTGGGCCATTTTTGCTGTTGTTATTATTTTATAAAAATAAAATATTATTTTGGGGCGCCTGGGTGGCTCAGTCAGTTAAAGCATCCGATTTCAGCTCAGGTCATGATCTCACAGTTCGTGAGTTCGAGCCCTGCATCAGGCTCTGTGCTGACAGCTAGGAGCCTGGAGCCTGCTTCTCCCTTTGTGTCTCCCTCTATCTCTGTGTCTCCCTCTATCTCTGCCCCTCCCTCTACCTCTGCCCCTCCCCTGCTTGTCCTCTGTCTCTCTCTGTCTCTCAAAAATAAATAAATGTTAAAAATTGTTTAATAAAATATTATTTTTATCTTATTTATGTATTTTGAGTGAGAGAGGAAGAGGCAGAGAAGGGGGGAGAGAGAATTGAAAGCAGTCCCTGCACTGTCAGTGCAGAGCCTGACACATGACTTGCTCATGAACGTGAGATCATGGCCTGCCTGAGCCTAAATCAAAAATTGGACACTCAACTGTCTAAGCCACCCAGGCTCCCTAATAACAAAATATTATTTTTAAAAAGTTAAAATTTATCAAGTTCTTACCATGTGCAGCTAGTATACTCAGGGTACTACTTAATTATTTGATTGTTTTCTAAGAATACTCTGAAGTCCTAATTAAAGAACTGGAATCCACCCCACCCATCATAAAACCTAGATTTCTTCATCAATATTTATCTAGAAGTTGTATATTAATTCTTTCTAAAAAATAACAGTACAATTAGGAGCCACCATTTAATGAGTACTAAGTTCCAGGTACCAGTTTAATAGTTTTACATAATTTCTAATCACCTCATTTAATTGTTAATATAAGATGACAGCAATATTACTATAATTCCTGCTTTTAAACAATTTACATTGTGAGACTCAAGCAGAAATATGTAAGAGTAGCTCATAAAATAATACCACGTTAGAAATCATCACATCAGTGTGAACATTACATCAGTATGACTGTCAGGGGAGCTGACAATTAGACCTCAGTAATTCAAAAACTTCTGTAAAATGATTTCAGAATGTACATAGCTCAAATCCTGGGTTTATTAAGAATGACCACAACAAAATTCTAGTTTTATCTGTTTTTGAAGAGTTACAAATGTGGGCTTGTCACATGAATCTTATAGAGGCAAATGTGCTGTATTAAAGAGTATTTCACAGAGAAGAGGAAAACATGTTTCTATTTCAGACACCAGGTACTTCCTACCACTTATGAAAAACTAACCAAATAACAGGTCTTCAATAGCCCAAATTTAGGACAGAATTCTGTTTATAGAGTAGCTTTAAGTAAACTTAACTGCTAAGTAGGAAAGCTGTGGAGAAAACTAAGAAAGACTACTGTATTTTTATTAGAAATAAGTAGTTTAATTTTGAGTAATATTTTTAGATTATGTAGCCAAGAGTAGTACTTTATATCATTTTCAGGAACAGTAGTTTGTTTTTCAGTCAAGTTTATTAAGGTATAGCTTATATGCAGTAAAACTCATAATTTTTAGTGTATAGTTCTATGAGTTTTGACAAATGTGTATCATTATTGAACACCGATTCATTCAAGAGAGAATATTTCCATCACCCTCAAAGAGTTCCCTTTTCCCAGTTATTTAAAAAAATTTTTTTTTTAATATTTATTTTATTTTTGAGACAGAGCATGAGTGGGGGAGGGGCAGAGTGAGAGAGAAGCAGAATCTGAAGCAGGCTCCAGGCTCTGAACTGTCGGCACAGAACCTGATACGGGGCTCAAACTCATCAACCACGAGATCATGACCTCAGCCGAAGTCAGACTCATAATCGACTGAGCCACCCAGGACCCCTGAACACTTCTTTTTCCCAGTTATAAACAAACCCTTTTCCTATTTTTGGCCTCTGAGACTGGTTTGTCTTTTGTGCTTATTATTTTACCATTTCCAGGATGACATTTAAGTGAATCATATAGCATTTTATGTGAAGAGTTTATGTCTGACTTCTTTCATACAACGTAATACGTTTGAGATTGATCTATGTTGTGTAAATCACTTGTTTATTCTTTTTATGTATCCTATTGTATAGATGTATCATTGTTTACCCATTTTCCAATTGATAGACATTTGGGTTGTTCCCAAGTTGGGGTGATTATGAATAAAACTATTCTAGAATTTTATGAATGAATTTTAAGAAAAGTTTGCCTTTCTCATAGTGAAATTTCTAGGGGTTGGCTTTCTGAATTATGCAAAGCAAATGTATGAATTTATAACAAAGAGCCAAACTGTTTTTTGAAGTGACTGTATTATTTTGTTTTCTTAGTGGAAATATAAATGTTCCAATTGCTTTGCATCCTCATTAGTACTTGATAATGTCCTTCATAAACAAAGATGTAATAAAATCATCAACAAATATCTACAAATTGAATCCCATGGTATATAAAAATGATTAATACATCATGACCAATTGATGGTGATACTGGAATATAAAGTTGCTTCAATATTCAGAATCAATCAATATAATTCACCATACCAAAAGACTAAAGAAGAAAACTATGTTATCATCTAAATTGATGTAGAAAAGGTATTTGACAAAAAAATCAACATGTATTCATAACAACACCAAGAGTAGCAATAACCACAACAAAACCTCTCAGAAATGTAGGAATTAAAATGAAATTCTGCAACATGATAAAAGTCATTTCACAAAATCCTATAGCTAACAACATTATTAAAGGGTGAAAGATTAAATACTTTTCCTGTAAGATCAGGAACGAGACAAGGATATATGTGCTCCCCATGAAAATTCAACATTGTATTGGAGGTCTTAGCCAGTCCAATAAGGCAAGAAAACAAATTCAAAGGCAGACAGGTTGGAAAAATAGAAATAAAATATCTCATTTTCAGACAACATGATAGTCTAAGTAGAAAAATCACCAAAGAAATTATTAATAAAGGTAGTAAAACTTGTGAATTTAGCAAGGTTGCAAGATAAAAGATCAATGTCATATTTCCATATTCAAACTGATTTTGACCATCAGTTAAAACCACACTAGACTTCTCTATTGGGGCAATCATCTAAAGAGTAATCTCGTCCTTAGGCTTCTAATCTTTCTGTCCTTTTTCATTTCTCTACAATCCTCATAGCACAAGCACACAGACACACTTGAGGTTACTCCAATGTGTCATTTATAATCTGGTAACTGATATTGAAACCTTCCTTTTTGTCTTTTTATTTTAGAAGGAAGAAAATATTTTATGTTGAATTAAAGAGTAAAGATTGCCATTATAAGTATTCCTTATTCAAAGCATTTGGTTTTCCTCTTTCACATAAATACAACATAGTAATTACACAAAGGAGAAGTAGCCTCCTGCTTAGAATATTTTCACTGCCAAATGGAAGGCAAATACTATTTATCCCTCTTTCCAGAGATTGTGAAGGAATATAGTGCATAGAAGTCATCTCCAAAATATCAATATGGTGTTTTGCTTAGGTTTTATAATTTTCAAATATTAGTGAAGAACATTGAATTTACCTGCCACATAAACTTCATCTTCTCTATGTCTTTGAAGCTAAATAAAAATTTTCTTATCTCTCTCCTTGAAATTCAGATGTTAAAATGAATGCAGTATTCTATATGGTCAAAGTTTATGATCTTGGAGATACTCTTATCTCATGTGCAAAACTTATATGTCCCATTTTTCCACAGGCAAGCATTATGATGATCATCATATATAGACCTTGAGCTATGTCAGCTCCAAAAATAGATTTAACTATAAAATGAAGAAGTACAATAAATTTCTGCTCCATATCCCCTAAATTAAAAACACATTAAGTACACTGGATATGAAAGAAAATGTATCTTTTTCTATTTTGGACATTCTAAGTTTTTTTTTTTTTTGTTTCTAATTTTTTTTTTCAACGTTTATTAATTTTTGGAACAGAGAGAGACAGAGCATGAACGGGGGAGGGGCAGAGAGAGAGGGAGACACAGAATCGGAAACAGGCTCCAGGCTCCAAGCCATCAGCCCAGAGCCTGACGCGGGGCTTGAACTCAGGGACCACGAGATCGTGACCTGGCTGAAGTCGGACGCCCAACCGACTGCGCCACCCAGGCGCCCCTGGACATTCTAAGTTTTTGACCATCATTATTCCTGCCATCCCTAGGATAAAAAGACCTCATCTTATTGGCTTGTTTAGCTTCTCTGTGTTTCTTATATGGAGTTGCAGTTGTGAACCACATTTTGATACAGTGAAGGAATCACCTTTATAGTTTGTTTTCCAGAGCCAATACAGTGACGCATAGCTATATGTTAGGTGTGACTTTTTCCCCTATGCTATCACACATCTCTCACAGATGACCATAGATGTGTTAGCCCAGGGTATTTAACTAACTAGGTGCTGTAGCAGACAAACCCTGAAACTCAATGGCTTAGTTGTTTCTTGCTGACACAAAGTCCGATTACCCTCAGAAAATGTGCTTTGCCATCTGGTGACTCCTTTTAGTGACATTGCCATCTTAACAAATGGCTTCCGAGGTCATCATTTGTAGGGGAAAAGGGAACATGGAAATAGTACACTGGCTTTTAAGAGTTTCAGCCAGAAGTGATGTTTGTCATTTGCTAGACTAGTCATATATCTTGTCCTGAAATCAAAGGGGCTAAAAAAATTTGTTTTCCTGTAAACCCAGGAGGGAGAAAGAAATCAGAAATGGGTGAGCACTAGAAGTCTCTATTATGCCAGGGAACTCTTGACCTATCTGATATCCAAGGATGTAAACACTCCTATATCTATTCACCCATCAATAACTTGACTATCTGCATATCTTCCCCAACTCACATCAAAGATTTAAGAAAAATCAAAGGTAGTGCACTGTCTATAAGAGAAATTGGTCTGGAATTAAGAAAACTTTGACTTTTATGGGTGACAAACAATTTTAAAAGTGACATAAATAACCATTTGGATGTGAATGCCATATTATTAATTTAAAGATGATGAATTATCATACTTTATTTAAGAGACTGGACAGAAAATAAGTTATGTATTCTCCACATTCCTATTAAGTTTAGGAAGAAGAAGGAGTGACAAATATTTGACATTCAGTTGTGTGGTGTAAGAAAACCAGATTTTTTGTTCTTGTTGTCTCTAAAGTCAAACTACATTCTAAAAGGGGTTAGATACAGACTTTTGAAAAGAAATCAAAGATAAAATTTTTAAGCCACTTTTTAAAATATGAAAATGTTACTGTTTTTGCTTGAATATATTACACTATTGATCAAAAGACTGGATTAAGCAATTTGATAAAGATCACATAGCTCATGGCATAAAGCTGAGACAATGATCCAAACACATTTGCACAACTTTTCAATAAAATATCTATTTCACAGTATAAAGAAATGTGAATTTTTTCATCTTTCCTGCGCAAAGGAAGTTTAAAAGTATATGTGCACATCATATGTAGGTTTAATCACTATGTAAATATTAAGTGTCTAGTCCGTATGTAATTATCACCAGCATATGTAATTATTTCCACTTTGGGAAGATAAAGTTAGCAAATGAAATTAGTCACGTTTGTTATTTGCTTCAGTTTTGCTTTCACTCTTTGTGTATGTGCGTATCTTGTGTATCTCACTATAAGATAGATATACATATATCTTGGTAATTTGAATAATTTCTTGTGTGTAAAATTGTGCACAATAACTTTTAAGTACCAACAGATGTGATCACTTTTAAAAATAACTAGAGCTAAATAGATCAATTTTATCACAGTAATTGTGCTAAGTACTCATTTGAGGGTCCTAGTATCTAATCTTCAAGAGATTGATTTTTTTAAAGTCCATTAATGAAATGTTAAAAGAATAAACATTTGTCTAACATATTCTCGTAAAAATAACACTGAGGATAATTTTAAAGTATTTAACCCATATCTTGGTAATTATATGTAAATGGTTATTGATATTTTGTTATTAATTGAATATTCACTATAATAGCTAATCTAATTCCAAAGAGCCTAATACCAATATTACTTGATATACAAAATCTATTATTTAATCTAACTTACCATGTTTTTTCCATTTGCATAATGGGATATTTTCTTAAGTCTGCTGGAGGACTCATGCTTCACAAAATGCTATAAGTTTCAGATAACACAAATATTTCAAAAGTAGGTGAAATAATAAAGATATAACACTAAACAAAATTCATAGATTTAGAGACTAGGAAACTAGTGTGAACACAACAGTAGGTCTATTTCTGTAGTAATAGAATTGGGTATATTAGGAAAAGAGTCAGCATGTCAATCCAATAATTCAAAACACGCAGTCAAAGGAATTTTCATTGTGACAAAGGAGATTTGGTTCACATCTTCTCAAGTAAGATCCTGGGCCATTTTAGATTATAGTAGTATAGAATTCTTCCTTCATTTTATACTGATTCTTCCCAGCAAGCCCAGAAATGAACTCTGTTCTTTCCCTGATCTTCTATTCTAGACATCTCAAGTCACAGAACTGCCTACTTTAAAGGAAATATGTTTATATTTTGTGCACCTAACAGCAAGCGTGCTAATGTGCATCTGGGGATAAATTAAATCCCTTAATTTGTGCAGCAGGGACTGACTATATCTTTCAACCATTTGCTATTATGCCATTCTTTGCCTCATATAAATCTTGGCACATAAAAAGTACACAATAAATATTTGTTGAATATATAAATAAATGAGCCAAGAAGTAAAATAAATGATATCTGCATTTCTTCCAGATGTAACCTTCTCTGGTTCTGCAATTGCTTGGGAGAAACCACTGACTGCCCAAAATCGATTGCCACCTGTTTCTACATCTGCCCCCATTTGCATCCTTTCTTGGAGGAAGCATCTCTCCATTCCCTTCAGAAAAGCTTTTCTAACACGGTGCCTTAGACAGAGTAAATGTACAGTAAAATTTGTTGATCTGAATTGAAATGGGGAAAAAAGCTTCTGTGAAAAGCTGACAGTGCAATTACTTTACCTCGATCACACATTCTTCATTGACCATATGCTCAATGTTCATGAACATATGTTGTGTTTGTTTTTGGTAATCTTACTCTCTATTTCACAATGGTGAGCTTTGCACAATCCCCATATGATCAGTGTCTAAAACACTGTAATTCTTCTTTTTGTCTCCCTCCCTCTCTCTCTCTCACCATCTCTCTTTTTAAATGAGTGCTTGTTATTCCAGTTATATAGCTGAATATCATTTAAGACATTATGTTATACACACACACACACAACCACACAAATGAGAAAAGTAGGACATCCAAAGAAATGCCATTATAGACCAAAGCAAGTGAACTTTACAAGTATAAAAGAAATTAAATGATAGTCTCAGATAATGGAGGTTAAATGGGTAAAGGATAATGTCATTTTGTCATAAACATGCATAAAGTGCAAAGTGGGGCAAAGTTTTATTAATTAGAAATAATGGATTCTGAGCTAAAAATCTATTAATTTTTAAATGAGCAAGAGTGGATTGCAGTCTGATATTTTATCCTCTAGAAAATTCAAAGACACTTTTAAAAAATACTTAAAAATTCAGTCTTCACCTATGACATTATAAGCATCTTTCAATCATGTCTGGCAAATATACAATGATTATGAATGACCCAGTGGGGGTGGGGTACTATTACATAACTTATGGCAACATTTTTCAGCCTGAACAATTGAATCTATAACTGTCAAAAGACAAGCAAAATCTACATATCTCTAGCCACCCTTAGATATTGATAATTAGATAATATTCCCCAACCTTGATATTGTTTTTTGTATTATAAAATGACTTAGGGACCATATCCAATAGAAAACACTATGAAAATGAGAGATAAGGAAATAGTTGCTCAGATAGGAGAAACAAAACAAAACAAAAAGATTGGTTTATATTTTAAGATTTATATGAAAAAAATGTTTTCAATCAGCTGAAGGAAAAAACCATCATGATCACCATGTTCATCATATCACTGAAAGCAGCTTGCTAGTTTTGCAAGCAAGAATAGTTGTTCTAGCTCTCTTGGAGAATTTTGGAAAATGTACATAGGTCTCTTTTGCCTCTGTCTGTGTGACTACAAAGAGACTTTCTGAATTCTGAATAAAGCCAACTACTGCTATTTATAACTCACAAGAAGGGAAGTTTAAAGAATTTGTTAACATTTCTTTAAATGATATACTCTTCTTCCAAACTGCCTCTAACAAATGTGGCCTTATAATTTTTCAAGATTTTTTTTTAAGTTTATTTATTTATTTTGAGAGAAAACAAGTGGGGAAAGGGCAGAGAGAGAGGGGGGTGGAGAGAGAGAATCTTAAACAGGCTCCACGCTGTCAGCACAGACCCCAAAGGGAGGTTCAGACTCACAAACCGTAAGATCATGATGTGAGCCAAAATCAAGAGTCTCACACTCCACGAGCTGAGCCACCCAGGTGCTCTTCTATTTTGTTTTAATGCTGCTTTGTTGACCAAACCTGTGAGTAGAGGAAAGAATGGCTTGACTTTCAGGAACACCTAGAGTGCTCTTTTCTTTATTTTTATACTGATTTCAATTCTCTCTACAGAAGATACCACACATTATATACAGAAATGCCACAGAAAATTCAGTTAGCTGAGTAAAGAACAATAGTAGTTAACTAAGTCAATAGCAGGGAAGCAGATTGAATATCATTTCTTCAAACTTCCTCCTCACAAAAATAGGGTTTAATGGCTTTAACATCATTATATTCATAGCATAATGTCTAACTGGCCAGTTTTAAAGGTTTGTTTAAATCCTCTTGCATCTAAATATCTTATCTGAAAAACAAAGAGCCTTTAAGCATACAGTGTCAGTTAAGTGCAGGACTTAGCAGCCAATGGCACGTGGACAAAGACCCTAGGAAACCCATATTGGTTTTCTAAGGAGCATTGGAACTCGAGTTCTAGAAAAACTGAAGAAGTATGTAGAATTTTTTTTTTTATTTTTCTTTATTTTTTTTTTTAATTTTTTTTTTCAACGTTTATTTATTTTTGGGATAGAGAGAGACAGAGCATGAACGGGGGAGGGGCAGAGAGAGAGGGAGACACAGAATTGGAAACAGGCTCCAGGCTCTGAGCCATCAGCCCAGAGCCCGACGCGGGGCTCGAACTCACGGACTGCGAGATCGTGACCTGGCTGAAGTCGGACGCTTAACCGACTGCGCCACCCAGGCACCCCAAATTTTTTTAAGCCACCCTTTCTACCATCAGTGCTACATTTTCTTCTCTGGAACTTTGTTTTCTTATGTTATCTGCAAACGACCTTCATCTCTATGTCCAATTTCCTCATTCTTCCCTGTCCCTCCACAGTGGCTTGTAGTTCAAAATGACAGATTTTAACTGCCACCCACCCCCATTTCCCCAACTCAAAATACCTCTTACCTAAGTTAATATCCTACTAATGTGAAATAAAATGCCTTGAAAACCTAAAAATACTATCTGATAAGATGAAACGGACATAAAATCTCTAGGAACATTTCATTTGTAGTGTTGTTACTGTTACTTGCTCATTCAAATAGATTTCTAGTACAGTTAAGAGAATGAGAGGAAATTAAAACATAAGGTGCATCTTAGGGACCATTTCCCTTGACCCGGGTGAATTCGGGAGGATGCTGGACCTGGCTTATAATGACATGGGAGAATGGACTCTGTGCAACTCTGAGCAACTCCAGTTTGGTGATATACTACAGGTAAAACATGGTGGGAGTATTTATACCGTGAAAATCAGCAAATGTTACAGACCCAGAATTTTTTTTTTCCCGGAGAGTTGATTGATAAACATTTGTTAACCCTTATTGAATGAGTTAGATAATAAATGTTCACATTGTTGGGAAATAATTGTAGTGTTAGTGAAGAATCAGAGTGTTATAGAATCCCAGAGTGATCAGCACCCTCACTCATTCACCAAAAACAAATATATGTGATTTCCACATGAAATTTCATTTTAAAAACAAAGACTGTACCCATAGTTAAGAAAAAGTTGAAAGGTACGAGTTTTTACATCTCTGAAAAGTAAGTCCTTAAGCCCCATTGTTTGATGTTTTCCATAACCAATATCTTTTGGATAAGTGACTTAGAAAGTTCCTTCTTATATTTTCTGCATTGTTTCCGGATGTTTGTTAGTACTTACACTACTTATAAACATGCTTTAAACATAAATACATTGCATTTGGAAATCCACTTTTTCTATCAGGTGTATACAAACTACCCACTATTGGGAAGGGGATTTTTTCATCTGTAAAATGGAAACAATATCTACCACACTAGGTTGTTTCTAGGATTAAATAGGATGATATATGAAAAGTGGCTAGTAATGTCATGAATTATGATAAGTATTTTATATGTTTTAAAATGTTTTTATAGGTATGTATGCAAGTATGCAAATATATGTATACACACACACACACACACATACATCCACATACATAGATATGTAGTCTCAGCATTTGGGGATATTTCATGCTGGAGGAGCTGTATATATGATTTAAAAGTCTTTTTGGAGGGAAATAAGTTGAATATAGCTAATCTGAAGCAGTAATACGAGAAAACTAACTCTGGCTCAGATTAACACACATTAGAAAACATTTCATGGAATCATGGAAGTTTAAAATCAGAAAGAATAATAGGAATGAACTACCCCAATCAGCTCATTTGACAGATGATGAACCAGACAGTTAAGGAATCAATTAATGTAAATACAAATCTAAGTTAAGTGATTTGGCCATGAGCATGTTACATAATTTCTCTAACTTCAATTTCCTCTTTAGTAAAGTGGGACATAACAGGTGTATTTCTCAGATTAAATGAGATAAACCAAGTAGTCAAGCAACAACCAGAGCCCTGAGATATCGGAATACTGAAGTACAATGAGAGATAAAGGTTATGAAGTGTTTTTACACTTGTCCACCTGCTTGTAAGCAAATAGTATTTAGATGCAGTGTGGGACTTGTACTTAATAATTTACTTCTAAGATATTCAACTGTGAAAGCCTTCTTTCCTATAGATGATGATGTTGCTGTTGATCTAAATATAGTTTCTCTCTCTCTCTCTGTATTGTTTTTCTATCATACAGAAAAATAAAGATGAAGAAAACAGAAATGTTTGTCATTCCTAGTCTCAAAGGCCGCTAGAGCAAGGAAGGGTAAATTCCAAATGTGTAGGAGGCAAAATGATGTGCATCTGCATTTTCTGCCCCATTACATTTTGTAGTTCATGATCATGCCATAAATTTGTTTTGAGCTATATGACACACCATGGTGGAAAATGCAGTCAGCTCTTTGGTGTTCTGAGATAGGAAATGACTGTGACTAACCACAAAATCCTGAATACATACAGCCAGTTTCCACTTGCCCCATAATGCTCTGTTGCCATCATAGCAACTGCTCTCTGCCTATGTCTGAGATGCAGGTGATAGAGTGAGAAGGGCAGACACAGTGCCTACAAGGTGGAGAGTCTACTGTAGATAAGAGTATACTGAGAGCAAAGATTTCAGAAGCATATCAGGTGTGTGCCTGACCCTTCAGAATCTCTTAGAGTCCTCAGGATCTCTGAGATGGTATGTAAACGTGCCTAGATCTCAAACTCCTTTCATAAAAACTAACAATGGAAAGAGTATCTTTAACTTCATGTATGGAAAGTGGATGGAAGTGAACTAAACTACGCAGTCTAATAACCTGTTCTTATTCATACTATAATATTAAAAACAAGGGGTGCCTGGGTGGCTCAGTCGGTTGAGCGGCCGACTTCGGCTCAGGTCATGATCTCGCGGTCCATGAGCTGGAGCCCCGTGTCGGGCTCTGTGCTGACAGCTCAGAGCCTGGAGCCTGTTTCAGATTCTGTGTCTCCCTCTCTCTCTGACCCTCCCCCGTTCATGCTCTGTCTCTTTCTGTCTCAAAAATAAATAAACGTTAAAAAAATGAAAAAAAAATAAAATTACTAAAGGTGTAACTTTTTAAAAGATGGTGAATATATAGGGGTGCCTGGGTGGCTCAGTTGGTTAAGCATCCGACTATGACTCAGGTCATGATCTCACTGTTTGTGGGTTTGAGGGCCACATTGGGCTCTATGTTGACAGCTTAGAGCGTGTCTCCCTCTCTCTCTCTGCCCCTCCCCCGCTCATGTTCTGTCTCTGTTTCTGAAACATAAAAAAACATTAAACCTTTTTTAAAAGATGATGAATATATAAAAATAAAGACAAGACAAAATATAACAGCAAACTTAAATACAGAATGAACACAAAATGGTTCCTAATTCTCTTAATGCTGTCCAGGTCCCCAAATGATCCCACTTTTAACTCTGCCACAACTCATCTGTATTTAGCTTACTTAATATTTTTTGTAACTCCTTAGTTGAATGTGTTATGCTATATCTATACAAGTGGAATAATACATTTGCATATATTTAATTTTGTATGTATGCACTATTAACAGATTGAAATTTTGCTCACTGGAAATTTTTAGTATTTATTTTAAGAAAACAATTAAGCCATAAAAGTATATAACTTGCATATTTTGGATATCAAATCTTTAACCTCAATATTCAAATATTTTGTTGCAATTAATAACCCAGTGAGATTATGGAAGGTGCTAGTTGTCTTCTTGAACCCATCCTTACCCGTTTTTAAAAGTAATTACTTGCTTCACTTTTTATAAATTTGACAAACTCTTTTTGTCGTACTCTTCTTTCCTACCTCCCCATATCTTGGCATACTCTATTTAATAGCTTCTCTATCTACTATTTGAAGTTGGATTTTCTTTATTCATTTTAAAATTACCTTGCCCACATGTCAAAAGGTGCCCCTCATTCTCGTAGTTCAGGATTTAATGAACAAGTCCATGTTCACCATATCTTCACCACTTGTGATTAAGTAGATGTCAATCATGTCTTTTTTTTTTTTTTTTTTTTTATTTACCCTCTGCTACTCCAAAGTCTTTTTGTCAGGGCTAGTCCTTCTGGTCTGTTGTCATATAGTAGTCCTAACCCCTCCTCCACTTCGCTTATCACTCGAATTACACTTTTCTGAACATTTTGAATTTTACTCATGGTTTCAGAGGTAACAAGAACTGTGCATGGTAACCCAGGGAAGAAACAGCATAGTTAGATTCTTTATAACACCCTAGATAATGACAATAATGATAATAATAACATAATACATAATAATAATTGTAGCGTGGCTGGTGTCCAACACAGTAAACAGCCAGTAAGTGTAAGATGTTACAATCTGTTATTATAGTTTATTAGGTCCTATTACTCTCCAACACTGCATATATACCATCTCATTTAATCAGGGACCTCATGTACACTATAGTATTCCTAGGACTCTTCTAAAATAGGTACTACTTGGGGTGCCTGGGTAGCTCAGTCGGTTGAGCATCTGACTCTTGATTTTGGCTCAGATCTTGATCCCAGGGTCATGGGATCAAACTCCACATTTGGCTCCACACTCAGTGTGGAGCCTGCTTAAGATTCTTTCCTTCTCCCTCTTCCCCTCGCCCTACTCATGACCTCTCTCTCTCTGTCTAAAATAAAATAAAGAAACAAAAATAAAGAAAATAAAAGTTATTACTTAATGAGGTTAAGTGACTTGAGTCACACAGCTAGTAAATGCCAGAAAGTGTTCAAAACCTGGACTTCCTGATTCCCAAAGACTAAACATGCTCTTTTGATGCCATCATTACCGTACCAACACTGATCTACTAATCAGTCAACAATCAGGTATTGTTGATCATTTACTGTGTTTAATGTACAGTTTACAAAAAGGATGGTCTCTTCTCTGCTCTTAGAGAGTACAGAACCTATTTGGGGAGCATGAGATAAACATATAAAAACAATAGCATGTTGATAAAAATTCTGTATAGCATGAAATATTGCATGGTATAAATTCTAAAGGTCTGTTGCAATTAGCAAGGATATGTGAAATGACTTGCTAAAATGCTTTAAATAATGTCAAATTCAGCTTTGTAGAATTTGGAGAAGAAAGTAAATCTTCAATATTTTTTTCATTTTCAGTGTTTTTTCAGTGAACAATTATTTGTAAATAAAGAACATTGCTATGTAACATTAACACTTATTATACATTAAGACTTATGGAATTAAAATATCAAGCCTTAGATTGCAAATGAGGCAAAAGATAGGACAACTTGATGAATACATTATGTATATACATATATATATATACACATATATACGTATATATATGTATATATATACACATATCTACATATATATGTATATATATACACATATCTACATATATATGTATATATATATATATATACACACACACACATATCTACATACAGCTATCTAGATAGCTCTAGATAGATAGATAGATAGATAGATATAGATGGACAGATATCTAGATTCCATATTACAATGTTTGGGTAACTTTTGAAATTAGTTTTTAGGATATTCAAAAGGACAGTTATCTAATTAGGAAGAAGGGAATTAGCCCTTTTTACATTCCTTATCTTTCAAACACCTTATCTACATTTAAAGTTGGTATCATTTGTTCAAGTGCAAACTTGTTTCCAATCCCTGAGACTAGGATTTCTGTGTCAGCTGGCATTTAATCAAAAGGAGTATTAAAGATGTTTTAAAGGTATAATCATACTCTCCCACTGATAAACAATAATGCATGTCAAGGATTTTATTTAAGTCATTGGTTAGTGAGTGAAAGAATCAGTGAGATGTTACAGCTGGTTCAAGGAACATTCAAAGAACCACACAGATGTAGGCAAGTAAAGAATGCTGAATTGAATTTACAAACATAGGCAAAATAGGTCTATCTACAGGGCAAAAATCAACTGCATTCCACACTACTAATTTGAATATATATGGACAAGAATCATTTTCATTGATTATTAATTTTCTATAATTTTCAAAGCTGTGAAATAGACAATAAAAGGTTGAGATAACCCACAAGTATACACTAGGCAGACTATGTGGTAATGTTTTCTTGGTTCATCACAATGTACTTTGCATTTCTCTACCTGTCAGGGGGATGGAGAAAGACTCTTCCTACATGGCCTGTGGTTATCAACAGAGCATAAGTGTTAAGATTATCCTTAAGGTGTTATAAAACTACTTCAAACCAAACTGTGATTCCCTTCTCCACATTTTTATTTCATTGGAATCAGGTTTATTTTAAAAGGGTAGGAGGATTGGCAAAAAGAATGTGGCCTGCGGATGTAGTGTGGATAGGTGGGTTAGACTCCCCTCCACTGAGAGATTTGATGAATAGACCTGACCGTCCCTGGCTGCAGCAAAAGGCAAATCAAGGTCGCAGTGAGGGTCGGATCTCTTTCCTGGATCTCTTGGGAAGATTCTTCATGTAGTGTCAAGAACATTTTCTATACAAGATCTATGAAGGGTTACTGACTGCTGGCAGAGGTTGGGTGAAGTAATATCAATATGTTTTAAGTAAGGTAGCATTTGAAAGGATAGTGCTGTCTCAGAGTTCCACACTGTAAAAAAGATTGTTACTTTTCAGGTCTACTGAAGAAAAGCCCATGCTTTTCTACCCTACATATCTTTTTGAGCACGTCTTTCATCCTCATGAGCAAAGATTCTTATTTAGCTTTTAAAAATATGATTATGTCTGCCAAAGTATGGAGGAAGTGCTACAAATTCTTGGAACAAGAAGACTTATGCTAAAACTGAAATAATGTCACCAACATAATTTTGTTTTTGGTAGTCTTTGACTACTGTGTCTTTCAATACATTTTTGAGAATAACAAAAGGCTTAGACATGGATACCTGCATTTTTATTTTTCTCTTTGATTTTTAAAGCAAGAAAGCTTAAGCTACTTCCACATGTTTTGTTTTGTTTTTCAATATTCTCTGTTTCTACTTGAGTGCACACTCATAACCCATCATGCTACCTTTATATTTCGTGTACCCTGCAAAACTCTGTTCCTCTGTAGATGTAGTTTTTCTTTTTTTTTCTTTTTCTTTTGTTTTATTTTCAAGACGTCAGTCCAAAACAGATTTTTAAAGTCTTGTGATTAAATACTCTCCACTGATAATCAGAGCAGACCAGGTTTCAGCAAGTTAGCAGAGACAAAGGCTAAGTTTAATGCCAGGAAATTTAAAAGATATGCCTGATCTTGAGTTCCCACCAGCTTGGGTCATGCTCTTTCATTCAAGAACATCCTTAGGTAGTCACCTTGTCCTCTAATCCTTTCCTCCTTTATGATGATGACTAGTCTCCCTCATTTGGAGTATCTTGAAGCTTTAAAATCTCCTTGACTTCCCTTCCAGCAAAACACATTTGGCATTGCTTTTGTTACTGCAGCATCTGGCTCTGTGATTGGCTACCTATTGATGAACTAATTAAATCTGGGGCAATACATGTTTAATGGTATATTTCTCAGAATGTTGGATTTCATGGAATAATTAAATTAAAACATAAAACTATGGCACAGATATAGGATTGTCTACTTTTAATTGTAACAAACTGTAATATAAAAAATAAAATCAACCCTAAATTATGCTATTTCCCGAGTACCATAACATGAAGGATAAATACATGGAAGAAGAAATTACCTAACATCGCAACAACTAATAGTATTTAGTATTTTAAGTTAAATAAAAATTTATTTGGGGAAAATAATCTTAGCTATTTCCTAATTTACTCTGGTTAAAATATTACCACCACCTAATTATTCATATTTCAGTGGTTGCTCTTCATGGCCTTTACACCAAAAATGTCTTTTGGCAAAGGAAGTGTGAGGATGCTATGTGAAAACAGGGGAACAATGAATACCCTGAAGACCAGCCCTGATAGTTAGAAATAACAGAGACCTTCTTGAACTTTCTTACTTAGGAACATCTAGGGCCAAAAAAGAATGGATGAATATGCCTAGGGGATCTAGGAGCCCAATATGAGGTGGAAGACTCCAACAAATTTTAACTAGGTACCTTACCCCTCTTCTTTGTACCCCAAGGCTGTGACTATCCCATGTTGAAAAATTCCAGGGATTTTTCTAACATTATATTTATGATGAGTAGCCTGTGTTTTATACAAACTCAAAAAACAGTAAACTAAAACAGTGTTTCTCAAACTTTGCATGCATCACAATCAACTAGGGGTCTTGTTAAAACACCAGTACTGCACCCCACGCAGACTTACTAAATTACTGGGTTTGGGGTACAGCCAGAGAATTTGCATTTTCAACAAATTCCAGGAGAAACTGATGCTGTGGATCAGGAGTCCACACTTTGAGAATACTTAATTTAATGGAATATTTTATTCTTGTGCAAACACAAAATCATATATATCCTTAGACACAAATTTGTACAACTATAGTAGTAGTTTTAGTGGAGAGATGTGAACAAATTAAGCTAAACCAGTATCTTAGTTCGGGCTGCTATAGCAAGTTACTGCAGACTAGGTAGCTTAAACCACAGAAGTGTACTTCTCACAGTCCTAGAAGCTGAGAAGTCCAAGATCAGGGCACTGACAGATTCAGTGTCTGGTGAGGATCTGCTTCCTGGTTTGTAGAAAGCCATCTTCTCATTGTATTCTCACATCTCCCTATTGTCTCTTCTTAAAAAGGCACTAATTCCATTCATCAGGGTTCCACCCTCATGACCTACTTACTCCCAAAGGCCCCACTTCCTAATACCATTACATTAGGCATTAGGGCCTCAACATATAAATTTGGAGGAGACACGAATATTCAGTCCATACCAACAGAGAATGAAATTAATGTCTTAAGAAGATATGTCCTAATAATATGCAATAGTTCTTCCAAATAATGTTTTTATTTCCAGATTATTTCTGATGCAGTTACCAACACAGTTTTTTAAATTTATTTTCTAACTTGGTTAGACTTCTCTTTTACTTAGACTAATTGTTCCACGCCTGTTTACAGTCCCCAATGGAGAAATAATTAATGGATTAACAAAACAACTGACTTGGGTGAATTTAACATGCATAAAAAAAATCAATTAAGTTCATGTAAAGATGTAAGAACATCACAGTTTTCCAATCAGGCCCTGGAACTCTGGGGAAGTTAGGCACTTGCCTTGTACTATGTCTGTCCAACTAGTTTGTCAGCTAATTAAGTAGTAATAATAAAAACACTTAGGGTTTTTAAGGGTTAATGATCAGCTGGGAGGAGTCACTCCTTACTTGCTCCAAAAGCCATTTAACTCTCCCAGTCAGTCAGTAACTCTTAGAAAATCTGGTTATAACTGGTAAATGAAAATAATCAGAAAGGAAAGGGCATATATCAGTTTTTGAGCAGATAATGTTTTGTTATTTTTAAGGATGATAAAATAAGACTAGAAGTCAGTCCAGTGCTCAATACATGACTTAGTATTTCATTCTGTTTATAATTAAGCAAGAGTGACCTGCAGGTTAGTCTTCTCTTAGCTATTAACAACCAGCTGGAGAAGCTAAGGGCTATTTTTGCAATTATAATCTGTGAAGACTGAAAAACATTAAGATAAAGTGTCTACCTTATTAACAGGCAACTCATTTCCACACTTGAATACATATCAATAGGGGTCCCAGGTTCAATCTCCCTCACTGACCTGTTCCAACTCTTTAAGGACAGACAATAGTGAGGTGGCCCCTCACTGCACTTTCTGCTGGGCTTTACACTCTATTTTCAAGAGGCTGGGAGACAGGAGGATGGTTCTTGAAATAATGGCATGATACTAAAAACTTTCAAACCCACTTTGAAAGAAAACATGTTCATAGAAAGACAAATGCATTTCTGGCAATAAGAAAGAACAGTTCTCTATATGTATAGCTGTGACAGTTATGATGCTGAGTTTATAGCCAGAAGTCTAAATATTAGTGAAACGCTGTGACCTTGGATGAAAATTAGTTCACGGTTATTAAATACTCATGGGAGCATGCCATTTGTCAGATGTGAGAAACATTCTCAAATCTCAGCTTTGAAGTAATATTTTGTCCAATTCTCTCTGATCTGACCATTGAAGTGAGAATAGTGATGCTTATGCATAACTACTTGACAGATTTTGAGAAGTAAGGATTTGAAATTAGCACAGGAGAATTTATTGTTTTGGTGAAATTGAATAAGAGATACATAACAATACAAAGAAGCAAAACACAAGAGGAACACATATTGACATACACGCAGCTATTGTAGAGGGGGGTGAAAGAAAAGTTAACTAGATTTTCTGGGAAGTAAAACCAAACTTTAAAATTGAGGGTGGGGAAAGCTAGAACCATTCAGAAATCAACTCAGCTTGATATTTAAGGCCTGAGCTGCCTTTTTTCCCTCCTGACTTCCATTCCATACTTTGATAATTGTGCTCTTTATCTGCAAGTGGTCTTCGGTAAATGGAGAGGAATTGGATTTGCATCCAGCATTTTGCCAGTAAGACATTCGGTGACTTGAACTCATCACTTAACCTTTCTACACATTAGCTTCTCTGTGTCTTCATTAAAGGAATAGGATTAGAGCATTCTTGAGGTTCGATCTTGCTCTAACCATCTCTGCCTTAACCACCTCTAAGATAGATAGTGAGAATTGAGAGCTTGAAAGACAGTAGCACAGAAAGTGCAAAAGGTGACTCCAAGTGAAAGGTCATTGGTAAAAGTACCAGCTGCAGAGTTATGAAAAAAATGCCTACTTTAACTCCCCAGGTTTGTTAGCATTATCCTATCAGGAATGAGTGTGGAAGTTGACCATGATCTTCATGGCTCAGTACCATATTTAACTTCAGTCCAGTGTCTCATTGTCCAAACCATACAAAGTCACCTAGCGCTGTATTCCACCTAGGTCCTAACCTCCAGTGTTCATCAGCCAAATTCTACAGCAGCCCTGAATCTCTTCTCTGAGCCAAACCAGTACCTTGTATGTACCATTTATTTATGGCACTTCTCTCTCTGCTTTGTAAGAACTACAGGATCTCAGAAGTAAATTCTCTGTTGACTTTATTCTGGTGTTATCTCTTGGAGAAAATACATGCTAATTTTTACAGAGGGCTTTGAAAGATAATGTCTTAACTTCAATAACCAGCAGTGGCATTGATTTTGGGAATTTCAGTTAGCATTGTAGAGTAGTGAAGAGATGATTTGCACAGTGGAGCAGGCAGATACCCCCTGTGCTATCCCTTAACTCATAAAGTTTAAATGACCAAGGGCTCCATGCCAGACCTAATTCCTATCATAAGAGATTTGAATTACCTAACAAAAACAAAGTGGTTTAAATATGGGATCTGGAATAAGGCTCTAGAGTTTGAATCCCATCTTCACCTATGAATAGCTGTGTGATCTTGGGTTACAGATGGTTGTAATCTCTCATATAAAAAAAAATCTCTCAGTTTTTCTTCATCTGTTCAATGAGGATAATAACAGTTTCTAGCTCTTAGAATTTGGTGGAAGAATTAATTATATAATACATATTATATATTTATTATATTTGTAGGTTTATATTTATATAAATATATATTATACTTAGGATAGTGGTGGTAAGTACTGTAACCCTGGTAATTTTTAATATAACTAATTCAGTCATATATAATAGAAATATTGATAAATTTTCAGTTGAAATAAAATATTATGGACAAAGCATTCTTCTGAAGTATATGGCTTCAATTTGATTCTTTTTCTGGGTGGATAAATCATGGAACATGGTGATGGTTAACCATGGACAGTTTCCAGTGGAAGGAAAATGATGGCCTTCTTTAAATAAGGAATAATAAAATTTTACCTCTCCTTTCTGAACTGGAAAATCATGCAGTTAATATGCTCTGATCGAAATTAATGAAATAAGGAAGATAAATTTTCTTTAAAGATTACACTGAACACACTACCTTTTAAATGGAAAACAAAGTGAAATTCTAAGTTGCCTGTGTCTGTTGGATGAGGGATAAAGAAATACAATATTGGAAAATAAGGGGAAAAAAGCATAAGCATAAAAAAGATTGGCTTGGAAATTCTCCTCCATTTAGATTCAAGTATAAACACTGAGAAACTATTTTTAAAACAAAACAACAACAAAATATATACATGACAAGCTATTGAAAGCTAAAATACATGTAAATAATATTTAATGATTTTCAATATGTAGAAACTTTTGAAACATGTCACTGACACAATACACACACTCTTTTTTCAAGGCTCCTTAAACCCTGAAAATACTTACTTGGATTATTTACAATGGGGATTATGAATACACTGGGGTAAGTGTCTCAGGGAGATCAAAAAGTTATATTGTCCCCAGATCCTTCTTTCCTACTGTTCTCTGGCTGGTAGCTTATTGTCTTCTTTTGATTTTGTGAATAGAATAACCAGCCATGCAAATGATTTTTGAAAATGTGCCAATTTGGACCTCACAGAAGTTTAACAAATTAGCTTCTTTTGATTCCATGGAAATTGCCATGGAAGACAAAAATGGGGCATATTTTCACCCAGGGAGTGGAATTCCTCTTTAATCTTCTTGCCCCTGTGGATTGAACTTGAAGTAGGCAAAATCTGGGGAACCATGTTTTCTCAATTCTCTGGTTCCCATAGGCCATGGGTTTAATGTCAAGCTTGCCTGTCCATTCACTGAACTCACACTCTTATTCAAATAGAGCACTCTCAGAATCTTGCAGTTCAACCATTTATTTTATATTTAGTAACCTGGGGGAAAGAATGAGTGATAGAATAAAGCTATAAAATTAAGGGCAGGATAGAAAGTACAGCAACCCCTGAGGGAAAGAAAATGAACAGTCTATTCATCAAATCTGACAATATGTATACGTCTTAAGAGAAGATAAAAATGTGAAATCACTTGAGGAGATTTAAGGAACATAGACCATTTTACCTGAACCTCCCCAATAAGTTCAGCAATTAAATGCAATTGCTTTCTCCTGCTTGCTTTACAAGTAGCTGCAGACAAAATCCACAGGTTTTTTGAATGAAAGTGCTTATGTAAGCTCGGTCTTAAAATAAAAATGGTGACTCATGTAACTTTGCCTAATACTATAGCTCATTAAATTTAGCTAATCTAGTTTTCCTTCCAAGTCTAGTCAGGTTTTAGAGGTTGAAGGCATGAGTCCTTTAGATCCTTGTGGTCAGTTCTTTCCCTGGGCCAAATGTTGGTGGGTTTCTGTTTGCTATTTGTGTGTGTGTGCTATTATTATTATTTTTTTCTATCTAGGCTTTTTGCCTTAAAGCTTTATTATTTCTGTAGATTGACTCTAGTGGAAATTTTGTCCATCATTTTCCCTTAGGTAAAGTCCAACTCATAACAATAACAGTTGTTCTGTTGTTTTGAGTAAAGAAGTAAATAATTAATCAAACTGTTTTCAAGGGGTTTATTTTCTTCTCTATACTCCTTCTGTGGTTCAAACAATTGGGGCAGGTTGGAAAGGAGGATGAAACAGCATATGTACAAAGCAAAAGGCTTCCTGTTGTCATGGTATTTGTTATGTGGTTTAAAAAGTAGTCAGAAAGAGAGATAATGACTTTCCTACTATTGGAGGAAAAAAAAAAGGCAAGAAAAAGATGGAAAAGACATTCACACAAAGCCTAAAGGATTATTCTGTGCCATGATTGAAACCTCTTGTAAGCATCGAAGCAGGTCTTTGTAAAAGCAGTTTTCTCTGTCCTATTGGTGCATTAGTTTTGATTTGCTTCTCTCCATCTGAAAATGGAGAGAAGCATCTCTGTTCTTGAGGACTCTTGAAGGGAAACTGAAAGACTGCTATCATTCTTGCTTGGAAGATGAGTTTTAAATGAAGTCCTCTAGAAAGCTAGTCTCTGCTTTCTGCTCGGATTCTTCTGTGCTAACCACTTCAGATGCCTTTCAGTGCTGAGAACATTAGCAGTAATACAATACTAGCCTTGAAAATTCACCTGCATCCATTTATTTTTTTAATTTTTT